>NW_027555847.1:408017253-408187253 GCF_003287225.1 Phascolarctos cinereus | reverse complement strand
TGATATTTTATTTATGACCAGTTTGGAAGGGCAAATATTGGAGGAACCTATGATATCTTAATATTTTTATTTTAGTTCCAAAGAATGGGAGAGAATAAAGCATAACAGGCTGCTTGGGGTTATCTTACCATCCAGCCCCCAAAATTAATTTCTAGAGGGCTAGCAACAGATTCAATAACATTTTAAATAGACATAGTTAGGCATCCCATTCTAAATTGATAGAATTTTATTCAGCAAAACCTCTGTATTTTTGTAGAGTCATTTTTAAGAGTGATAGTGTGATTGCTTCTTGAGAAAATCACATGCAGAGCATAGTTCCATTCTACAGGGTGCAGACAACTTCTAATTTTTTTTGTGAAGCTTTGTATAAATTCACAAGCTTCAAGAATTCTTGTATAATGATGATTATGGTCAGCCAATATCAATCAACAACAATGGCGTTATTTAGACTGTATCTATAGGATGTCAGTTCAGTCAAAAGTCAATCAATAATTCAGAGGTGTTACCCACATTCAACAATTCCACACTTATTAAAGAACCTGTTTCATGCAA
Source organism: Phascolarctos cinereus (assembly GCF_003287225.1). Lineage (NCBI taxonomy): Eukaryota > Metazoa > Chordata > Mammalia > Diprotodontia > Phascolarctidae > Phascolarctos > Phascolarctos cinereus. The sequence continues at coordinate 408,186,701 of NW_027555847.1, read as the reverse complement.
TGTATTGGGGATGGTGCAATATCAGTTAGTCAATAAGCATATATTAAGCATTTTCTATGTGCCAGGAACTGTTCTGAGTGTGGGGGATACAAAAAGTGGTACTAGAAACTCCCAATCCCTCAGAATTGCCCACAGATCCCTGAGGGGAGAGGTAGTCAGCTTCTTTCTGGGGCTGTGGCCTGGCAATGTGAATGGGAGCTGGGTGAAATTGATGAAGGTAGCCAACCTACCCCCCAGGAGCTAATAAAGACTACAGTCCACATGCTGCCAAACTGCCAATTTGAATGAATTTCTTGGCTTGACCATATTTTTGGTCATAATCAACTGGACAGGAGGCAGTGTGGTATAATGGGGAAAGTGCGGGACTTGTACAGAGGAAGACAGAAGTTTGAATCCTGCTTCTGACCCTTGCTACTTGTGTGACCATGAGCCAGTTGCTTAATTTCTCTGGATCTCAGCTTCTCCATTTGCAAAATGGAATAAGAGTATCTACAATGCATACCTCATAGGGTTATTATGAAGTCCCAAAGAGCTAATATGGGTAAATATTAAAAGTTCATATTATTTTCAAAAATAGGCATCAGTTATTCTTCCTGGCCCAGTTTTTTTTTTTTATTTGAACACTAGATCAAAAGAAGAGAAAACAAAGATTTGCTGCATTTTTGTGCTTTATTCCCATAACAAATTCCACAATTATTCAATACATGGGAACATAATGTATTTAAGTGATGCCTGCCATCTTTAAATCATGATCATGGTGACTGGGGGATATCGATTTCCCTACTTCAGACTGGACATCTCCCACATAACAAAGAAAGACAATAAGAAGAATATTTGATAGTTGTAGCACTTGACAATGTAAAGGACATTCTACTGTCAGAGAGAGGAAGTTTATTTTATTGTCTGAATTCTGAAGCTGTCACTTTCTCTTTGGTTATTCAGAGTTCAGCTCTGTTCAGGAATGGCCTCCTTCACTTTGTTGCAGTCACTGTGTACATTCTTCTCTTGGTTTTCCTCATTTCATTCTGTATTAATTAATAGTCACATCTCTGAATTCCTCATATTCATAATTTTTATCATATAATAACATTCCATTATATTCGTGAACCATGGATTTCAAAAGTCTATTCCCCAATTGATGGATACCCCCATGGTTTCCAGTTCTTTGCTATCACTAAGACTTCTGCTGCGAATATTTTGGTGTATATTGAGTTCTTGCTTTGTGACTTTGACTTTCTTTGGAATATTTTACCCGATAGTAGTTTCCGTGGTTCAGAAAGTATGTAGAGTATCATGACTTTTATCGCAAACAAATGAATTGACATCCAGAATTGTTGGACTAATTCACAGCATCACTAGTACTAGTGTCCCTGCCTTCCCATAGTTTCTGCAACAGAAATTACTCCTTTTTGCCACTTTTGATAATTTACTGAGTGTGAACTGAGACCATAAGTTGCTTTACTGTGCATTTCTATTATAATAGTTGGTGCATGTTTTATATAGTTTTTTTATAGTTCATAGTTCTTTAAAAAAACCATCCATATCTACTTTTAGCTTAATATGACATAAAGTGTAAGATATATTTCAAAACCAAATATCTGCTAAATTACTTTCTAATTTATCCAGTAATTCTTGTTAAAAAGAGAACCTTTCTTCCAGTCGAATGTATTAATGTGTTATTATATACTTATATTTCCTGGTTTTAGGATCTCCTCCATTGAGCAATTCTTCTGGCTTTTCTTTTAAACAAGAAACAAAAAAAATCTTGATGACAATATCATAATATAGTTTGAGATCTAGTAATGCTATGCCCCTTTTATTCACATGTTTTATCATTCTTTCCCTTGAGATTTGAAATCTTTTGTTCCTCCAATTTATTATTTTTTTTGTTTTACATCTAGTTCTATGAAGTATTTCTTTGGTATTTTGGTTGATAAGCATTAATCTGCAAATTAATTAGACGGTAGTCATTTTTATTACATTGGCATGGCCCAGTCATGAACTATGAATAACTTTCTATTTATTTAAACATTCCTTAATTTCTATAAATAGTATTTTGTGATTCTTGAAATTTTCATTGATCTTTTAAGATGTGATAGAATTAACTTATAATGATTACCATGTGATGCTTTTGGGATCCTCACATCCCCATTCTCCATATATCTTTCTTCTCCTTTAGAAGACTTCATTTCCCATATTTTCTCCACAAGCCCATTAAGAAGTATGATACTTCTGCATGAAAGAAATCCCCTGGCAAGTAGTTATACAATAGAAAAAAGAACTTGTTCTGTATCCAGAGGACATGAGTTCATATACTGACTCTGATGTGATCACAATCTGTGTGACTTTTGGTAAGTAAAATAATCTCTTTGGGTCTCAGTTTCAACAGCTGTAAAATGAGGGGGTTAAACTCTCTTTCAGATTCCTTTCAGTTCCAGAGCTATGATCCTAGGGTTCTATGTAAATAGTCAATAACACCACCTCAGGCCTCAGTTTTCTCCTATGTAAAATAAAGAGATTGGACTAGATGATCTCTAAGGTACTTTCGTACTCCAAATCTGTGCTCCTATGACCTGTGCATAAAAAAGAAATCAAAATTAAATATTTTATATGTCATGGTTAAAACAATAGAATAATGGGCTGTCTAATAGTGACATTCTTCTGTTCAGAAATGCATTCTTGTTTGAGTTTTGAGCTTTAAAATTTATTTTAAATATTATATCATAGCTACTCTTTACTCAGCAAGTCTCATAATGGCTTTTAGCCAAAAGCAATAAAATTCTGGTCTCACTATAATGTGAATGTGTTACACTTCCCAGCAAGTTTTGTATAGGAAAAGAAAAATTACACAGTCACTCAAAGGAATGAATCTCTAATTGTAGATTTTAAGACATTTTGGCAACTGGGAGGTGAGATAGTTTTGGATAAGGGGCACCTTTATGATGTCCCTTAAAATATGCCATATAGCTGATATATAAGGCAAGTTCTGTACCCTGCGATATGTCAGTTAATCATTACTCTTAAACTAATTCGCCCAATTAATTTTAGGACCTACAAAATGCAGTAAATTCTTGTGAGTGGGATGCAGGTTACACTATAACTACTAATTATGCTTTTAACTCACTTGCTTTTCATTTTTCAAGAACTCTGAAACTTAAAGTATTCAACTTTAGTGTAGATTCCATCTGCTTATTCTATTGCTTTAGAGATTGCAATATTTAGATACTTATCTTTTAACAAATATTTATTTTTAAAAGTATTTTCTAGTTGTGCCTTTGTCCCTGCAGTCACCTCTAATGTCCTCCCCCCATCAAACCTAATTGTTGACAGACCTATACTTTTTCATAGGTTTCTAAAGTTTTTCTCCATTTTAGCCATTTGACAACTTGAGTTTTCATTTTGATGACATCTCTATCAAAGCATTTTGATATGGAAGGTTGATGGTCTGCTTATTGAACTGAAGGTATCTGTGGGTAAAATGAATAAACCATCTCACCACTGGCCTGCCAACCATGCTTGTTCCTCCTCACCTGGACCAAAATCTTCCACACAGTATCTGAGACCTAGACCTCCACACCAGAGGTTTCAAGAATCCATGCCACCCCCCACCTTTGGAATTTAACTCACTGATCTTTGGAGCTCCAGCCCTAGGTTCCAACACAGTTGATTGGTGACTGACTGGATGAGTGCAAACTAGCTCACTTAGCCCATTATATCTTTGGGCTGTCCTTACTCACCAGATCATGCTTCACATTTGCATCCCATCCAGCAAGCCAGTTGTCCACCCATTTCACCATCTTCCTGCATATACTCTCTCATATACTTATCCCTCAGTTTTCTCTATTTGCTCTGGACACTGTAATCAAATCAATAGTCCCATTAATTTTGGAAAGGGCATGTCATATAAATCAATTTATTCAGAATAGAACTCCCTTGATCATAACTACTCTTCTAGATGTATTGTATCCCCTTGCTAAAACGTAAACTCCTTGAAGGCAAAGACTGTCTCTTTTTTCATATTTGTATCACCAAAGCTTAGCATAGTCCTTGGCACGTAGAAGGCATTTAATAAATGTTTTTTCATTCATTCATTCACAATTGTGCCCGTAATAGTTTCTGATAATCAAATCCCTACATCTACAAAAGTTATTCCTGCTTTGTACAATGTCGCTACATATTTGAGTCGTCAGTCATCCTAGAGTTAACTAGAGTGTTCCAAAGTCAAATAGAATGCCCCATTTTTCAATCATGCTGGATAAATGAGATGTTACCCCTCTTCTGGAGAAAACTGTGAGAATTGTGTGAACCAAACTGACTTGTAAAACTATTTTGAGACTTAAGTATCATTTTCCTGTAAATTCTACTTATTTTCTTATTGTGGGAATTGAGTGACATCCTGTTTCAGTTCTGGGAAAGTCCACCTGCTCACTCTCCCTCCTCCTAACTCCCCAAACTTGCTCATCACCCTTCCAACTCAGAAAGTCCTTACTTTTTCTTCTAATAAAAAATCTAATTACCTAATCTTTTATCCTGGTTTATGTCCTGTTAATTGTTTTTAATGCACAAAAATCTGTCTTCCCCTGTATTTGGGGTCTAGTGCCTTTCTGAAGGGGCTTGGTCCTGATTTGTTAGGCAGTTGGCATTCATCACTTAATAAACTAATATGCTTAGAAGCTCAAACCTTCATTTCCTCAGCTATCATAAATCACTCACAATTTTTGGTGAAGCCAGTTAGTTTAAGACAGGACTCAGACTGCCAGCATGGGCTTTCATAAAAACTCCCTAGAACACCAAGGGACTTCTTAGGAGAAGACTTCCCTGGAGGTTAAACTCTCCTCCTTGATCTCAAATTCTTTTGAGTTAAATTAAGTTCCCATATTACTAGGAAAGGTAAACCTTCACAATGTTGGAGAAGTAGATAGCCCTGTACAGTCCCTTTAGGAGAATAAGCTGAGTGAGGTAAGCCTCCTAACAGGAGGAGAAGTCCCCTTAGGGAAATAAGTTAGGGTAAGCCTGCACATTATTAGGGAAGTTCCCTTATGGAAATTATCAGATCTAATAGTAAGCATATTTACGGGAACCACCCTGGGGGAAAATTGTCTTGGGACCAGGGAAAGAGTATGCTATATTAAATTATGTGAAATCTAGTTTAAAACTACAAGAGATTCAGCTGATAGCCTATTTTGGCAATAGAGTGTCTCAATTTGGCACTCTTGATTATTGTACATTAAAGGAGTTAACATTGGTCTAAAATATATAAAAATCCAAATGGGTTCCAAATTTGACCTGAAGAAGGGACTTTCAAATACTGCCAGTTTTAATAAATGTGCACATTGACTTTCTATGAGTCTTATTGGATTGTCTTATATCTTTGTTTCGTGTTGTGTTTCGTGTTGTTTGTAGATTCTGCTACTTTGGAAGATTTCTAAAGGGAAAATGCAGCCAGCCGGAAAGACTGCTAAAAAACTGCAGCCCAAGAGTTTAGTATATTGAGGAAGATTAATGGAGTTTCATTCTTGAAGCAGTTATCCCAGGTTTCTGTCATATCATGCTAAACTCTCTGTCCCAGGGCTTCCCTCCTTAGGCTTTTTTAAGTGGGAGGTTAGGTTTAAAAGAAAAAAAAAACACACTGAAAAATACTTTCTCTCTGTCAGTTCAGCTTTGGTTAAGTTGGGGTTATAGAGATAAAGTCAGATAATCACAGAAAGGGAAACTTTTTCCTGGTTTGTGGAAATTTGTGGCATTACAAATTAAATAGTCTGAATTTGTAATTGAAATATGTTTTGTGATAAATTACAAAGGAGAAATACAATGACGGAATATTAGTTCTTTAGAAAGTCTGAAATATGATTGGGAAATCTGCCAGAAAGCCCAATCTTTTTGAAACCTCCTGAACCCTAAAGCAGGGGGATGAGAATGTGAAACTGCCACTTGGAGCCTCTCTCTATTTTTCTCAGAAGATTAAAACTGAAAAGCCTCTGGGAAAGGTGAGAGGGTGGGGCTAGGTTATGAAGACAAAAGGAATTGATTTGGCTTTGTGGGTGATTTAAAAGGAAATAAAGAAAAAATATAGAGAGCTGGGGGTGCTATTACAAATCTTTGGAAATGAGGCAATTGATTACAATGGGCTCTAAAATTTTGAAGTATTACTAACTTAGGGCTTTTGAGAATTTTGTTTTTGAGGTTTTAAATGTTACCATTAGTGATTAAAAATCCAGATTTGATTTGGACAAAATTTTGTTCTGAAACTTAAATCAGAACCAACCTCAGCTTCTTAAATTGTAAAGAGGATATAAATAGCATCCACTTCCCATTGTTGTGAAAATCTAATGATATAATGATTGTGACATGCTTAACACTAGGCTATGGTGAGCATTATATAAATGTTAACTGTTGTTATTATTATTATTTCTTTAATTGAATGTAATTGCTCCATACTGGAAAACTCTATACTGAGTTTTAGATATGATTAATATAAAATGCCAAATGTGATAAAATGAACTATTTTCTATGTGTGATAATTTAGAAATGCACTCTGCTTAATTGATGTTATCCAACTGGTAATAGGTTTTGTTTCATATTTTAAAGAAATTGTGCATGTTATTAATGTATTTCTGATTTTGTTTTTATATTGTGAAATTTGAGAAACCATTGTATCAGAGGTGCTGTTAGACAAATAACTTGTCTTAATCTGGATGCTATTAGATTACAAATAGAGCTTTTAAAAATATGACAAAATAGATATTTGAAAACTGTTAAATATTTAGTGGGGTATATATTTTGTTTTAAAATATATAATAATGATAATAATAATTTACTATTGAGGGAAAGTTGCATAGACCCTCTAAGATATGTGTGAGTATCCTTGAGACTTTGTATTCCTGTATTCAGGCAGGATCATAATTTTTTTTCAGTTCTGCTGAATGTATAAAATTCCACAGGATTGAAGTTTTAGAACCTAGAACCAAGAAAATAGAATCCCCTCTTCCACTCCTTGTCAAAAGGGGGAAATTTATAAGTTTACTATAACAAAGAGTGATTTTCATCTGAAATTATTTGGCTATCACCTCTGTAAAATTATTAAATAGCATCTGAATAGTCTGTAATGGAGTTATATTTTTGAGTCAACTTGATAATGGTGGACTTTGAATTCAAGGATTTTAAGAGAGGGTCTTTAAATCTGAGGTCTATTGTTGCTGTGAGTTTTGAGTCAATTATCATGTGTAATTTTATTTTAAGTTTATAAGTGAAGGATAAATGAAATGTAACTGTGAGGGTCATCTGCAAAATGGCAGATCTATTCAGAACCAAAGATTAGAGTGTCTGGCAGCAGAGAGGAGAACCCCTTAGAGTGAATTATTTGGTGGTAGATGCAGAAAGCCCAAGTCGTGGATGGAGAAGGACCTTATGGACTTTAGAAGGCTGGAGGATTTGAAATTTTCATTGGCATCTTAGCAGAATCCTCAGATCAACTGAAGCAGTGTCTGTGTCAGGAGCTGAGGACAAACTGGACATGATAACCACAGGCAGAATCAACACTCTACAAAGCAATCAGCAGAAAAAACCCCCATCATACCTAGGGGAGGAAAAAGATTTCCATGAAGCTGGAGCTCCTGTGCTATATGTACATGTTAATTTAAGCCCTGGACTCTGTATGTACTAGAGGGAGACAGTGTCGCTTTTGGGCGATGTTTTGTACCAGTTATTCTTATTTTAGCTTTACTTTAGCTAGAAATACTGTTTTCTAAAAGCTGGTTAAGCTTGGCTAATTTATATCCACTGATAATCATGGAGAAAAGCATGCTATCTGGGGCTTGTGAGATACAGCCTTAGAAAAACAACTCTCAGTCCCTTAGACTCTGAGGAGACAAGTAACAATCTCATTCTGAGGACTTGACCAATCAGCATGAGCAGATTTTGAGAGAGTAAGTCCAGAACATAAATTACCTGAGGAAGAATAATTAAATTAAAACAGGAAATTATCAGAAGTTAAACTCTTCCCTTCCCTTGGTGGTCAGACCCAAGGTAAACTCTTGGCTGTTTTGGTGCTGCTGTTCTCTTTTCTGGCAATGATGTCCCCTGCATGGGCTTTTCAGTGCTCACAGGAGCTGGTGCCTCAGGGTTGAGGCCTTTGTCTCCCCTACCACACTAAACCATCTTGTGTCCTATGCATCTTTGTGTATTGATGTCCTGATCAAATGAGATAATAATTACAAAGTGCTTATCAGTGTCTGGTGCATAGTAAATATTTTAGAAATGTTGACTATTTCCCTTTACCTTTGGAGAATTTTGAGGCACTTGCCTGGCTGTAAGAAACAATAGTTATAGTTTTGGCAAGCAAGAGCAAGTTAATGAACCTATATTGGCCTTGGTTTTCTCATTTCTAAAGACAATGAATTAGACTAGAATTAGGAAATGACGGATTAAGGTCTGTGGGCCAAATCTGGCCATCAACCTATTTTTTGTATGAATTTGGCCTACAGAGTATGGTTTGTTGACTCCTGGACTAGATGATCTCTACAGTCTTTTACCAAAATATATGAATCTTTGTATCTTATAACTTAATTTTCTATTCTCTTCTTCATCTCCATGTTCTTGCTGACATCCAGAATATCAGCTGTCAATCTTGGAATTAAAATGTTTGGAAGTTACATTTGTCTTCATATTTACTTAGCTGGTAAGAAAGCACCAAAAGTGTTTTTTCACAATGAAACCATCATTGGTTTATAGGAAAATATTGAAATGTGCACTAACAAAGACACAGAACCTTTTCTTTGTGCCTTTCTGCCAAGTTCTTATGTAATAGAAAAAAGGCTTTGAAGACACATGATTTTAAGAGGAACATGACAGATATTTAGTTAGCATTCCTCCTTCTTGAGAATGTGAAAAAAGGGAAAATGAAAGGGTACCCACCTGATTTTGATGGTCAAAGTAAATAGCTCCATGCTATTTTATCTGGCTATTTAGAACTTGAGGGTAAGATTAGCTGGGGCAGGAGTTTCTACCAGTTGTTTCTAAACCTGTCCAGTCAGCCTGATTGTAATCTTCAAATTTCATGCATGTTCTGTTTTTGTCTCAATTTGCAGTGGAATTTGTAATATTTAGTAACTTGGAATACAACTTTTATCTTCAACCATAGAAGAGTAATATGTCTTTTCAAGGCAATATGGTGTAGTAGACTTCTTGTATTAGGAGTCCAGAGACTTGTCACTAACATGGCAAGTTGCATTATCACCCTGAGTGTCAATTTTCTCATTTGTAAAGAAGTTGGATGTGATGGTCTCTAAAGTGCTTTTAGAGAGAGTAAACTTTTATAGGCCAGGGTATCCTATGTAGAATTAATAGGCTCTATCCAAGTAATAATGTGACAACAAAAACTAATACCTACTTTAAAATGTGAGTCTTTAAAAAATGTGTGAATTGGGGTTCGGGATGGGAGAGGAAGAGGAGGTTGAGTTACAGTAAAGCACCAATGAGTCCCAGAGACAGGAATGTATCACTGGTAATTACAATCTTCTGAGTTATAGCACATTGCCAAAATTAATGCTTTCTTTGTTTATCATAATTTAATATGTTGTCAACAATCTAGTATTAGTATACAACAAAATTCTAATAGAATTATGTAAATTAGCAGGTGCCCACTTCATTGAGTACCTATTTGGAAGAACTAGCAATTATTTAGGCAGAGGAATGGTTGGATTTGATAATGTTATGTGGAAAACATTATTATGGTCAATTATATTTATTTTCATTGAATGCATGCTGTGGTGGGAAAGGAATAGAAGACGATAGCTATTTCCTACATACCAATGTCCTGGGAGCAAAACTCTATCTAGTGAGGGCAGGTAGGTGGTACAGTGGATAGAGCACTGGCCCTGGAATCAGGAGGACCTGAGTTCAAATCTGACCTCAGACACATAACACTTACTAGCTGTGTGACCCTGGGCAAGTCACTTAATCCCATGCCAAGCCACCTCCCCTCCCCCAAAAAAGAAAGAAAAATTCTCTCTGGTACAGAGATACTAAATATATTTGTTGGCTGATCAATTTTCAAAATACAGAGTCATTCTGATAAATTTTTTTTGGCCTTGGGCAAATCTCTGTTTTGTGTTTGAGGGTATGTGTGTTTAAAAAAAGTATATATGCATATGTATATATGTATGTATATGTATATAATACTATACTATATTAAATATCCTATATAACAACAAAATATATTAATTTTATTATATTACATGTAGATTGCATATTAATATAAAATACTTTAATATATTATATTATATATTATGTGATAATATACTATATAATAGTAAATAAGATCATATATAATATAGAATAGTATATTATATATACATGATATGCATACATGTATGTGTTATTATATTATAATATAGAATAGCATATATAATCCACACATACAAACACACATATGTGTATGTATACACACAATATATAAGTACAATTATTAGGTCAGAACTTTCTAGCATGTGACCTGAAATGTGCAGCATTGATAAACTGGAGAGCGTTCTGAGGTGAATAAACAGACAAAGGGCTTGAGATCATGCCACATGAGAGTTATTTGAAGGAACTTGGGATGTTTATCTTGGAGAAGACCTGGGGTTGGGAGGGTCAGTTTATAGTTGTCTCTAAGTATATGAAGGGTTGTCCTGTGGAAGAAGGATTAGACCCATTCTGCTCACTCCTAGAAGACAGAACAAGCAGTTCATGGAAGTAACAAAGAGGAAAACTGAGAGTTGATGAATGTAAGAGAAAGTCTTGATAATTAGAGCTAGACAAAAGTGGACTGGCTGCTATGGGACATAGCTGAGTTCCCCTCACTGGAAGTATTCAAGCAGAGGCTTGATGACCATTTGCTGGGTGGATTCTTGTTAAAAGTATAAGGTGGACTAGACAGTCTGAGGTTGTTTCCAGTTCTAATATTCTTTGCCTGAGAAATATCTTTGCAATCACATTATGTTTTGTTTCAAGCATGGCTCAAAATAGGATATGAATCAATGCTTTGCTTCAAGCATACAGACTCTCTTTTTCACGTCAGCATGTCAATTTGATTGACAGTTTTCCTAGTATAGAATTCCCATCCTCTAGTCTTGGTATCCTTTCCCGTCCCTATGCCACCATCTGCCCAAGTTCCTTCTTAAACCCTAAGGATAAGGATCTTTCCTTAGGCTACATGAACGATAATTACCTTTCATAGAACTGAGAGGAACACTCATTTTATGAATCATAAGACAAACCGAGATGCAACATTTCTGATTACCCAGATGATAGGCACCAGTGAATGCTGACTTTCATCTTATATGCAGTTTTCCAGACCAAAGCCTCTGGGTTGACTCTCACTAAATGAGATCCCTTCATTTTCTTACATTTACATTTGGTTTTTACTTGTTTGTGTGCTTTAAGTACACATTCCAGTGTGATACATAGTGAATACATAGTGAAAAGATACATAGTAAAAAGAGAATGAAAAGCATTTGAGATCAAATTTTTGAAAATGAAATTTTTAATTTTATACTTTATGAAATAATATTGGGTTTCACTTTCATGATTTGTCTTTGCCTTGTCATATTTTTCAGCATGCCATTTTAAAAGAGTATACTCTTTGATTTATTATCTTCCTTCAGTATCAGCAAATTGTAAAATACTATTTATCTATCAGCTATTATTTAGGTTTTTTTTCATAAATACCAGGGTTAAGATATGCAATATTTATATAAAACATTATTTTGAGTATTTAATTTTTATTTTTAAGAAAAATGAAGGCTTTTAAAAAAAATAAAGTACCTCTATGCAAAATATTTACTAGTATCTAGAATATTTAGCCTCCTAAGGGCACTATCAGATTTCAGAGAAACTCTAGCATCATTACTTTCATATAGCAGGTGTTAGTAATATTTGCTGAATCAATTAACTCTAGTATGAAACAGTTGGTGATATTGCACAAATACCTAATTACACTAAAACAGTTAAATGGACAAAAAGAAATAAAGCTGAATTTAGTTAAGAGAATAAAAAAATGGAAGGGATAAAAACTGAACACCCAAGGGTTGCCATAGTATGATATGTCTCTGCTGGCTTGTACACTGGAAAATCCAATTAACAATTAAATGGCAAAAGGCCACAGTCTTTAGTCTGTGGTTTTTCATAATTTTAACCTAATTTTCTTCCTTCTTTTTAAATATCACAGCTATTAAAATTTTCCTTTCATGTCAATCATGATCCAAGGTAGGAGCTTGCTCTCTGTGTGATGATCTTCACTCTCACCCCATCTTTGCTTCTCTTCTCTGAGATGTCAGTTTAGGAAAACCACTGAAATGAAAGCAAAAAGGGAAGGAATACAGAAAAGAAAAGAAATGGTTAATTATTTCACAGACTAGATTAGTAAATGTTATTCTCCATAAGAACAAAAAATAAAAAAATAAAAAACCAAGGTGAATCAGGAAATGGATGGCCTTTTCAAGTCACATGAATCAGTTCCCCAGAATTCATCATTTTCACCAAGTATATAATATTTTGGTTATTATTATCATTGTTCATTTTTAAAGAGATGAAATTAATATCCTTACCCTGAAACAGTGTAGTATAAAAGGGGAAGGAGTCTGAGTAGCTAGGTTGGAGTCTTGAGCCACTACTTGCTAATTGTGTGATCTTGGACAAATCACCTAACCCATCTATCCTCAGTTTTCTCATCCTAAAAATGTGAAGTATGGATGAGATGACCACTAAGACCCCTACTTCTCTAAAGGCACCTCTCTATTTTAAAATATAATGTTTCCTTTCAATAGAGTAGTATTTTCAGAAAGAAAATTAAATCTAATGCAGAAAAGAGCTAATTGTTTACAATTCATCTTCCTAATTTGCTACCTTCAAAGGGTGGATCTATGTTAATACATACATATACATATGTGTGCACACACACAAACATGCTTAGCGTATTTGGAAAATACAGAGCTAAATGTTGATGTCGATTATCAGAGTGAGCCACTGATGATCCCCACTTCACAACTTACTCCCTGGTATTAAATCATGTGCTTAGGTAGACCATTGCTTCTGTAGCAGACCATGAATACACCCTTTAATTCACCAAATATTTTCTTACAGCGAGTTAGGCCCTGGGGGGAATGCAGCCCTATTACAGAACAATGAACCTGCATGAATAACTTTTTTTCAGTATGAAATTTCTGACTTTTGGAAGTTGAAAAGAAAACTTTTCAGTCTCCAATCACCTTTGCAGCTGCTTGACCCATAACAGTTCCCCTCACACACATCTCCTGGGATACTGAATGAGGCAGACCATTAAAGTATTCCAGGCTGATATCTACACACTAGGAACAGATGTGTAATACTTTTAGTTTTACGGTGTGACAAGAGCGAATACTTGTTCTAGTGGCTTCTGACTGTGGGGCATGTGAGCAAACATGAAGGGAATTATGGGAATGGATTCATTGACTTTCCACTGGAGTGCCAGATATAGAAACATAAGAACTAGAATTTGAACTTCTGATTTTAAGACTAATGCTTTTTCCATTATAGCTTTTAGGTGTCAAGTCATGTCAACATGTACCATTTAGTAGGTATGTTCAGTCATTTCATTCATGTCTGACTCTTCATGACCCCATTCGAGGTTTTCTTGGCAAAGATACTAGAGTGTTTGCCATTCCTTCTCCAGCTCATTTTACAGATGAGGAAACTGAGGCAAATGGAGTGAAGTAACTTGCCCAGGGTCACATAGCTAGTATGTGTCTGAGGCCATATTTGAACTCAGGTCTTCCTGACTCCAGGTCTGGCACTTTTCCCATTTTATCACCTAGATGCTTCAAAATTGTAATACTTTTATAGTTGTAATACAGAGTTTCAATGAGTAGAAGCCTAGAATCAACCAGTTTGATTGAAATCAACCCAATTCAATGAACACTATCTACTATGTAGAAGCTACTGTGCTAGGCTCTGGAGATCCAAAGGAAAAAAAACCAATCAGTTTCTTCCCTCAAAAAGCTTACATTTTATTGGGGGAGGGCAATCCCAAAATGTAAGCAGCTAAGTATAAACACTATAATTTGAGGAAGGAGGGAGCATGGATGATGATAGGTATCAAGAAAGGTCTCCTACAAAAGGTGGCAAATGAGCTGAGACTTAAAGGAAGATAGGGATACTAAGTGGGAAAAGTTAGGAAGGGATATGTTTTAAGTATGGGGGATACTCTGGGTAAAGGTATAGAGGTGGGAGATTGACTGCTGAGTTTGGCTAATTGCAAGTAGGCCAGGTGGAGTGAATTATAAAGTGTGTGAAAAGGAGTATCGTGATTTCCAGAATAGAAGAAGGCAGGATGAAACCAGAGTATTATGGGTTTAAATGCCCAGTGGAGAAATTTATATTTTATTTTAGAGGTAATAGCAGGCTACTGAAGTTTCTTGAGCAAGTGAATAACTTGGTCAGATTTGTGCTTCTGAAAACTTATTTTGAATATTTATTATGTGGAAGAAGACAGGCAGAGTGGTACAGTGGCTAGAAAGCTATTTCAGGGGCAGGAAGACCTGGGTTTAAGTCTTGCTTCTGACACATGGTGGCTTTGTGATTCAGGGTAAATCATGTCACCTGTCAGTGCCCTAGAGAATTCTCTAATAAAATAAATTTCAGGTAAGGATCTGACATTATTAGTAGAGAGTTTCTTTATCCAGGATTTCTCTGTACCAAAGAAATCACTGGTCTAGTTTCCATTGCTAACGTAATGTTATAAGAATACAGTAAACAGGGAGGAACCTATTACTTTAAGGATGTTTAGGGAAACAATATGTTATAGTGGGTGGAACTGAAAATAGTGGGTAGAAACAAAAGGCTTATTATATTCTTTCAATCTCCTTATTTTCGAGAAAAGTCAGTAAAAGTCTAGGTGCTCTAGGTAACTTTCTGACTCTAAGTTACAGAGAACAGGTGGATCTTCATTGGTAGAGGGTATTTCCTCACCCAGGAGTTCCCTATATCACTGAAATCTATCCCCACATGAAGAATGATTTGGAGCAAGAAGAAACTAGAAGCTAGAAGTCCAATTAGGAGACTCACAATAATGTAGGCTACAGTTAGGGTCTGAGACAGAATAGAGCAAAGTATTAGGGATATATCGAAGAGGATCTGTCACGTTCCTCATATCTCTCCTGCTTCTCTTCTGACCTTTCTGTTGCCCTCTATATTTATTTTTTCTACAAAGTTTTCCTTCTCTTGGGGCCTCTGAACCAGGGTAACAGAGTAAAAAGCAGGCTGATGTTCTGGAAACAGCACGAGGTCTGGAAGTAGAAAACCTGCCAGTTAGAAGCTATGCTGCTTTGGGGAAGTTACTTTAGTTCTCCGAGTCTCAGTTCCTACAAAACAGGAAAAGGCATGCCATTTTACACAGTTCACAGGGTTATTGTGAGAATCAAATGAGATACAGATATGGCCTAGGTGAAGGAAGGGTGTCTGAAACCTCTTCAGTGTCTCTGGCCCAGTTAATTGTTCATCAATGACTTTGGCAGACTAATCGAGAAAGTGGGGAACTTGTAGTAAAGTAAAAGTGTAAAAAAAAAGTATAGTAAAAGTAAAAACTCCTTCAAATAAGAGACACAGTCCCATAGCAGGGGAGTCACAGAGTATCTCACAATTCCTTCTGAAAATTAAAAATTGCTGAAAGGGTCTGATTAAGATGTTTAGGATCGTTTTCACAAAGTTTTCCTACTATCCATTGGGAATCTGTTGGCCCACTGTGTAAGTCATAGATGTAGAATTGTAAGGGACCTCAGAGGACATCTAATGCAATCCCCTCATTTTCCAGTAAAGAAAACTGAGGCTGTTACCCTGTTAGCCCCAGGGGGAAGTTAACTCCCATTAACACTTCTGGACTTTGTGATTTTAAACTGGCAGTAATCCAAGTCTGGAATACACTCCCTCCACATTTTAGCCTCTTAGAATTCCTAGTTTCAGTAAGTGCTACCTTCTACATAAAGTCTTTCCTGATCCCAGAAGCTGCTAGCAGGAGTTGGGAACCTTTGGCATCAGGGCCACATGTGGCCTTCTAGGTCCTTGGATGTGGCCTTTTGACTGAGTCCAGGCTTTACAGAACAAATCCTTCTTCTCGCCCAGCTCCATTATCTTTTATATACTTTGTGTCTACATAAGAATATGTTGTTTCCAATAGGCATATTGTAAAGTCCTTGAGGGCCAAGGACTTTTACTTTTTGTGTTTGTGTCCCTGGCACCTAACACAGTGACTGGCACTTAGGAGGCATTCAATAAATGGTTGATGATTGATAGATTGAACAAAGTCAAATAAGTAGTGTCTCAGGTGGGCTGAAACTTGGAAACCTTGAATTTAAACTTGCTTTCAGGAAACCATTGCTACTCTCCTAAAGGTGATTTCTCATTATCAAAGAATAACTGACATAAAGTATTATGCACTCTAAAAGTTGTAGTTTGAAGGTGGGGCTTAGTCACATTCCTCATTGCTATGTATGTTTTCATCAAAACCAAGAAGTGTGGTTTCCCTCTGACTACAGTATTAAAACCCTTATTACCCAATTTGCCTTCCTCCTCAGCTCATCTGTTTCCATCCTGAGTGCACGCAAGTGCCTATGCACATGGCGCACACGCACACACACACACACACACACACACACACACACACACACACACACACTCCTTCTCCAAGGAATAGCAGTAAAAGCTGTTATCAGGGCCATAACTAGGGTGGAGCAACTGGAGTTTAACCTGGCAGTGTAGAATCAACCAGCTTAGTTCCTATTGAGCAAGAATAGACATTTTCTAGCTGTGTGACCCTGGGCAAGTCACCTAATCCTGCTGGCTTCACTTCCTCACCTGTGAAATGAGATGGAGAAGGAAACGGCAAACCACTCCAGTATCTTTTCCATGAAAACCCCAAATGGGGTCATGAAGAGTTGAACATGACTGAAACAATTCAACCATAACAATAATTAGTCAAAAAAAGGAAGTTAGAAAATGGGCTAGGGTGAGTACCTTTCCTCTTGCCCCCTTTCTAGCTCAGTGGGGCTCCTATATAAACAATTTATAGAGATTCCCAATCATAAGACCATTACTTCAGAGCTGGGAACTTGGAGGTAATTCTCCCCATTTTTGAAAATGAGGAAACTGAGACCTAAAAAGGTTAAAAGACTTGCTCAATGTTACACAGAGCCAGAGTTTGAACTGAGAATAGAGTCTATGTTCCCAAACCAGCTTGCTTCCCCTTCAGTGTGCTATCTTGCATGGCTCAGGGCACAGGGGTGAGGAACTTTTGTCCTGGAGACCGTATGTGGCCTTCTAAGTCCTCAAGTGTGGCCCTTTGACTGAATCCAAATCCAACAAAATGCTCTGCGAAGTTTGGATTCTGTCAAAGGGCCACACTTGAGGACCTAGAGGGCCACATGTGGCCTGCCGGCCGAAGGTTCCCCACCCCTGGCTCAGGGTACATAATGGAGACCACTAAACTATCTCCAGGCTTTGTTGATGTCTCTTTATGACTATTCATATCCAAATGGAATGGGTTCCAGGGACACACTCAAAGCTGCATAAATAAATATATTATGTATATATATGAATGATACATATATATGTGATATAGTATTATGTAGATTTTTTTTTTACAGTTCTTAAGTTATGACAACTACCTGTGATCCTTCATTGGAAGGAGGAAGAAACTGTTATAAAAGTTGAAAGGGTTCAAGAAAGCTACTGAAATGACAACATTGGTTTATAATGATACATTTTACACTGGAAGTTTGGTTGAGCTTACGTGGCAACTTTAATTGTAGATTAATGGCCTATTTACCTAAAAAAGAAAAAGCCTTTATGTCAGAATATTTGTTAGGGAAGAATGAAAGAACTTTTCACTACAAAGATATCATCTTTCTAGTCAAAGTAAAAACAAAAAGGAAAAAAATATCACCTCCCTACCCACATGCCCACACAGTCACACCAGAAAAGGGATGGGACACAATTTCAAGAATTTTTTTTCTATGAAGTTTTAACCTGAGTTATCTATTGTTTATGGTAGTTCAAAAAGCATCCCCCACTCGAGGAAATCATCAAAGAGTAAGAGAAATGGTTTCAAAAGTATTGGTTATTGATTTCTACCCTTTGGAGTTAGTTATATGTCCAGGGACTAGCTACTTGAGCTGCCTTTCTTACGAAATATGTTCATTAAATATATTTATGTTCTTGATTTAACTAATTAAATTACAGTAAGAACTAGGAATGCAATCGAGCATATATCTATATCTATATCTATATATATCCAGAAGTTCAGGGGTTTACACTTCAACAAGTGGAACCCTAACTCCAAGACTTGCCCAAGTTACCACCTATTAATACGTCTATAACTTTCATCTCATAGAATGCATGAGATTTGAAAGTAGACAGAAAGACGCAACAAACTGAAAATAGGACGGTACCAGGAGCACCCATATGTTCCAGCTACAGTCTAACATGCCCTGATCCCTTACCAGTTCCCCCTTCCCGCCGCCCCCTGCACAGTAACTGTTACTGTACCTGGAGTCTGCAGGTTTCGCTGCCTGTAGGGGCCCAAGTGCCACGTCTTAGTGCCTGGCCCTCACTTTCTCGGGACCTTTATATAGAGCTCCCCTAAAAATAGCCTGAAAGAGACACGTCGATAGAGAGGAGGAGGGAAGAAAGAGGAAAAGAAGGCGGGGTAGGGAAATGGGAGCGAAACAGTTTTAACGTGGCAGAGGAGGGGGGAAAAAGAAAAAAAACAACAGGCTAACTCATATATGGGGGGTTGGGAGAGAAGCTAAGGAGACTTGAGACGTGTTTGCCTCTGGGCCAACTAGGGGAATGGTCGTGGTCGGGGGCGGGGTCGGCTTGGCCCGGGCGGGGGGGAGGGCAGTGATTTGGGGAGCCTCCCTCCGCAGGGTCCCTCCAGGAGGTGGGGTGTTTGTAGCTGGCCCACGTTCTCAGGTTTCACTCATTCAGAGAGGAGGAGGGACGAGAGGGTGTAGGAGAAGGGGGAGGTAAAGGGGGAGGAGGAAGAGGAGGCGGCGGCTGCGATGCCGAGTCTCCCCTGCGCAGCTCCAGCGGCAGGGGGTGGAGGCAGCGGCGGCCGGCGGCGGCGGGGGAAGGGGGCGGAGAGGTTTGGGTAGCTGCTCACAGCTGGACTCAGTGGAGAGCGCGAGGAGTCCCAGAGAGTCCTGGAGAGGGAGTCTGTGAGTGCGAGTGCGAGTGGCGAGGGGGACCCCTCTCCGCGCCGCCCGCTCCCCGGCTCCTCTTCCCCTGGCGCGCGCGCTCGCTCCGCTGGTACCGAGCTGCTGCCGCTGCGGCTGCGGCTACCGCCGGCGCCGGGGCTGAGCGGCCGGCGGGGAGCCGCGCGGGGCACGGGCTGCTGCGGCTGCGGCTTCGGCTGCGAGACAAGGGGAGGAGGAGGACGCTCGCTTCGGGCTTGCTGCTGCTCCGGCTGCCGAGGCGTCGATTTCCCTCCGGCCTCTCCCACGGACTCTGCTGTCTCCTCCGGGCTGTCCGGCGATTTGGAGATCCCCGGCTCCCTTCTACCTGCTGCTTGCCCACGGAACTGGATTTATCACCCAACTTTCCCATCTCACCCCGGCCAAGCCGGCACTTGGTGCGAGCTTCGTCTCCTCTACAGACTCGGCTCCTGGTCCCAAGACGCTGCCCCCCGCGCCCCCAGCCCCCCAGTGGGGGGGTTCGTGTTTTGGAGGGGCGTGTGGGGGGGAGGGAAGGGGACTTAGACGGGGGTCTTTCTGTTTGACTTCCTTTTGTGGGGACCTGAGAGGACTGCGGAGCGTCTCCAGGCACCCAAGTGCTCGATGACCTGGGCAAGAAGCCGGCACAGCACCTGGTGAGAGCCCTTTCTTTCCTCCTCCTCTCCTTGTCCCTGCTGTTGTTCCTCGGTTCCCGCAGCACCTCTACGCAGCTTGAGGGGTGGGGGGAGCAGGCTCAATGATCGCTTGTGCTTAGTTCTTGAACTGGTCAGGAGGATTGATGGGCTCGTGGCATCTGAACAGCATCAGGTTGCTGGGGATGGTCTGGGGAAGGGGACTGGCGCAGGATTCTGATTATGCAGGTCATCATTGGAGCTTCCAGAGGTGCTGAGATTTCTTGGCTGCGGTGGATCTACAGTTCCGCTACTCAGCTGGTTGTAACTTAGTTTACATCCTAGACTTTAGTATGCCTGTGCCATGTATACAAAGGAGAGTGTGAGGTTGTATGTATGGCAGTGAATGCAGTGGGAAAAAAGAGATCCTCTAAGAGAGGCATTTGGGGGAACAGTGAAAATTAACACTGACTTTTTTTTTTTTTGCAAGCCTCCCCTTAAAAGGAGCGTAGGCTAAAGGAGACAGGCAGAAGGGACAAGCAGAGGCTTTAAACCTTCTGAGTCTCGTGATTGCCTTAGTCTCTTCTGGGAACAACTTTTCTTGGTCTGTTTGGAGGAGATTGCTGGAGAATGTGAAAAATGTGTTTAGTTGGGGGTCCTGGGATTGTAGAAAGACTTGAATTCTCCTAAAAGGAGATGCATAAGGAAGCAGGTATTCCTTACTCTGAATGGAGGCATAAAGTGTTGAGAGTTCCCACTACTACGGAATGATGATGATAATGCACGTTTCTTATTAGAAACAATAAAGGGGTCTCGTGCGTGGGTTGGGGTAGGGGAGAAACATTTTTTCTTCTTGGGATCACTAGACTCTGGGACTAGTTTTTCAGTGTCCAAAGATCTCTCATCCACTGTATTCTACACCCCCACTCCACCACACTCTTTCTGCTAACCCAGTTTCAAAAGGAATCTTGAATCTTATCTTCTGGCAGGATTGGAGAACAACTTAGTTTAAAGGGAAAAAGGGAGTCTCTAAATGGGATTTTTAAGTCTTCTTACTTCCAGAGACTAGTTCTCTAATTTTTTTTTGTGTACTGGAATCCCAGGAGTCTGATAGGATTTGGCGGGAAAGCGTTATCCGATCCTTTTCAAGACTGCTAGCCATTTGTTTTACCTGGATGCTGCTGATAGAGTTGGGAATTTAACTTTTCATTGGTTGCTAGGCCTCAGGATTTCCGGCAGGAGGCGCTGAGAGCGAGCGCTCTAGCTTTAGAGAGCCTGCTGTAGGCGCATTTGGTAGAGACATCAATAAGCAAGCACTTTGAGGGTCACTGTCGGAAAGGGACAGAGGGCAAATCCTGCAACTGTTTCATATTAAGGAAAGACTTCCTTGTTGATAGGAGAGAGGTGTCAGAACTTGCATGCAGAAGGGAGAGGAATGATGTCTTGAAAAATACTTACTTTTAAACTTTGGTTTGAGCTTGATGCATAAAGTCACAGACAATTCCTGTGTGGGTATAGTTTGTAAATTTTGTGTTTGCTCAGGAATAAATTGGAATCTTATCGATAAAATGTTATAATTAAGGTTTTAAGATGAATGCCCACCAGGGAGTTGAAGATTAATCATCTGGTGCTTCTTGTGTTGTGTATGTATATTTAATGTTTACCCCCTTACAGATGACATGTAGAAGTTGGGAAGAGTTTGTGTTATTGGTTATGTTTGGTTACAGCGGTCCTGTTATTTACTATTTTTAATGTAAGATTTTAAAAATGCAATTGACATTAATATTAGGGTATTGATGGAATTGCTAATGAATATAAAATTTGAAACGCATTTTTGACAGAAAAACATAGCCTTGGATGTAGTGTAATGTTTGGTTATCCTTAAAGAAGCTGTTTTGAGTGACCAGTATATAATTTCAATGAAGAGAAGATATCAAAGCAATATGGTAACAGTTTTTTAGTTTGTGAACAAATGGGGCAATGTGTTGGGCAATTGGATGATTCTCATTGACAGAAACATTTAAGTCATCATTTTATTAAAATACAGCTGGCATGTGTCTTTAAATACACTGATGCAAAAGGCTCAACACAAACTCTTTAAAATGTTATACTCAGTTCAGTTATGATCAAACATATTCTTTTCTCTGTCTTTGGTTGTTTTCCCAAGGGTAGACAAGATTGCTCAAAGTCTCTAAAGATTTTTGAGGAATTTCTTGTCCATTTAAAAAAATTAAAGAAGTAATCAGATATCTTAACTACATCTTGTCAAAACCTAGTCTTTTAAAAATGTTTGTGATGGAATAGTAGCTCATCCTGAACAATTTTGTCAACAGACTCTACAAGTGTGTATTATGTCTTCATGTTGACTGTATGTATATACCTTTAAATGTGTTTGTGTTTTAATTGTTTGCCTCAAGAAAACAAATGGAAGATGTGATGATAATAGTCTTTTTATGACTTTTACTAAAAGGGACCCTCTCACTTAGTTGTTTTAATGGTGAACAGCTGCAAGACCCCTGCTGAGAGAAAAGCATTTATACTCTTGGGTGGTAAAGCTTGTCTTTGTCCAAAGAGGGGATTTTGAAATGTTGAGAAGTGCATTAGGATAAACTCTTGTTATAGTTCAGCTGCATTTTCCATTTGAGACTGTTTCTTCACATTGGCATGTATTAACCTCTAGAGTCAAGTACCATAAGGTTTGAAGCCTCTTCCCGGTAGGTGTTTGTTAAGAGATGGGCAGGAGGCATAATGTCAAAGATGTGATGGAGCCATCGTCACAGGCTAATTTGCAGACTGCTACAAAAGTGTCAGACAACTGCCTTTTGACAGAACATATTTATGCATAAGACAGTTCATTAATTTGGATTTGTCTTTTTTTTGTTCTTCCTGTTTGTCTTATCAGGTCATTGGAATTAAGCCTTAGCTATTATTGGATATGCCCTAAAGTGTAGAAAACAAAACTCTGTGACCCAAAAGTTAAAAGATGTAAAAAGATCACAATATAAAACAGTACAAAGCAATCATCAAACACATTTAAACTGTTGAAAAAAAAAACCTGCTACAAGGAATTGCTTTGGATCACCAGTTTTAAAAAGTGGCAGTAATACATACGGCATTACTAAATGAATTAGATTGAAATAATATCTCACAATCAAGATTCTAGTACTTTATAAATGATAATTTGCATATGGCCCTATTATATTTTACTTGAGCCCCCTAAAAATTTTGATTCTAAAATTACCTTTTCATCTTTTTATATTGGAAATAAAAAAAGTTGCCATAGTTACTTATATACATTGGTAGAAGGCTTTTATAATTATAACACAGATGTGTCAAGAAAGTCCTTATTTTTAGTGCTAAATAACTATAGAATATAATTAAGTTTCTATTCAACTGTTGAGTTAGACAAAATTTTCTAATTTGGGAACTCAACTTATCTCTGCCTATAAAGGAAATTATAAGAGAATAAATTCACTTATAAACTTGGCTAAACTTTATTTGTCATATTTAACAAATATTTTCCATAATCAAATATTTTCCAGTAGCTTTCTTTACACCACAAACTTAGCAGTTATATTGATTCATTTGCTAATTAAAAAATTATTTTGTCTGTTGAACTGCAGAAATGACCTGCAAAAGGTAGGTGGCAATCTGATATTTCTTATTCCTTCAAAATTGAAGTATTCATGTAGCCCAAATAAGCCAGGAGAGGAAGATCTCAAAGGGAAACAGCTTTTCTAAAGTCAGCCAAACAAGCATTTATTAACAGTTTTCATTTTACCAGACATGTGCTACACACTGGGAAAGCAAAGAAAGACAAAAATAGTTATTTTGCCCTCAAGGAGCTTATGTTCTATTAGGAAAATGTAGATAGCTAGTTATACACAAGATATATCTGCGGCAGTTAGAGAAGACACTTTGCTTGATGCATTTCACTTATTAATTTTGTGTCATAAATTTGTCAAGTACTGATTAATTGTAGAAGCTACTCGGTATTTGACTAAGGGGGGGCACTCTAAAGTGACTTAGAATATCAACAGAAGAATCCAAAATCTCTTAAGATTTCTACCTGGTGAAAGATTACACAAGACTTTTTGGCTTGGAAGCTAAGAAAATTTTCAAATTCTGGAGTCAAGGGAAAGATAAAAACCTTTTCTTTTAAATTCAATACATAGATACTTTCACTGACAATCTTTGCCATTTGAAGGGCATCAGGCTAAATAATTTTAAGTTTTCATTCTTCGATAAATTAGGAAGCACAGAAATTTCAAATACAAGTTACGCCTCAAATGTAATATAGCATTTGAAATGAATGGCGTTAAAACTGGAAATTCCAAAAACTTCTGCTTATAAAAATCAAAAACAAAAACTAAGCTATATTCAATACAGTGTTAGTTGTCAGTCTTCAACAATGATTCATCCAGGTGGCTTTAGATGGTACAGTGAGTAGTGTACTAGGCTTGGAGTCTAAACCTCAGTTCAGATCCTGCCTTAAGTGCTTACTAGCTGTCTTAGCATGGGCAAGTCCCAATTTTTCTCAGCTTCAATTTCCTCATCTGTACAATGGACATAATAATACCTACTCATAAGATTATTTGAGGGTCAAATGAGGTATCATAAATAAATAAAGTGTTTCAAAATGCTGTGATGATGATGATGATGCTGATGCATTTATTTAACACTAAGTGCCAGGCACTGTGTTATATTCTGGGAATATAAAGAAAGGCAAGAACATGGTCTTTGTCCCTCAAGGAGTTCATGTTCTAATGGGAGAGAGAACATGTGAATAACTGTGAAGACATAAACTATCTAGAATATAAATAGGTCATCTTAGAGGAAATACATTAGGGAAGCTACTGTTTGTCCTTTGTTCTCAAAGAGGACCTTGACATCAGGAAGGTGATGCCATGACTTGGAAGTGAGTTGGATTTAAGTGAGGCAGGGCTGTGCAAAGTCACCAGCCTCACTTTCTCCTCTGGACCCATCTGGGCCCCATGGCAAGATACAGATCAGGAGGACTGGATATGGCCAGGGTGGAGAGGGAGACTTGGCCTTTTTAATCTAAGGTCTTTCTTTTACTGGTCTCAGTTTGACAGAGGAAAAGCCCATTCAGTGATCAAGCCTAGGGAAGAAATGAGGTTAAGAATGGCCTCTTACCCAGTAAAAAAAAAAAATGTCAGTCTGGGAGGGGAAGACCCTCCAGGGTTCTGGCCAAGACAGAACCAGTTGCTATTTACATTCACTCTGAGCCATCAGGGCCTAAACAATGACCAGGTGGGAACCTGTTGTTGGCCAATCAATGAGAGCCAGAGTGGTCTGGGTTTAAGGCCTGGTCCTTAAGAAAGAAATCTAGCCCTTTAACCCCAAGATATCTGGGGAAGTTTTAGCGATCAAAATTTACATTCCTTTGGGCAGAGCACCCATAGGTAAGAGTATCATACACTTTGTGGACAGAGGGAGAAGGAGGAGGAAAGGAAATGGTAGCATAGGAAAGGGAAGGGAAGACAGAAGAAAGAGGCAGACAGAGAACTGGGAAACCCTCTTACAGAAAATAGAATTTGAGGTGAATCTTGAAGGAAGCCATGGGAGGCAGGAGGTAGAAATGAGAAGAAAGAATATTCTGAGTTTGAGAAGACAGCCAGTAAAAAGGTCCAGATTAGGGAGATGGAGTGTCATGTTTGAGGGGCAGCAAGGATGTGTTGCTGGATTATAAAGTACAGTATAAGAAGTAAGGGGATACAGTCTAAGAAGATTGAAAGAATAGGAAGAGGACAGGTTATGAAAGACTTTAAATGCCAAAGGGAGTGTTTTATATTTGATCCTGGGAGTAATAGAAGCCACTGGGATTTATTGAGGAGATTAATGACATGGTCAGACCTGTATTTTAGGAAGTCACTTTGGCAGTTGAGTGGTGTATGGACTGGAGTAGGGGAGGTACTTGAGGCAGGGGGACCAACTAGAAGGCTATTGCATTAATCCAAGTATGAAGTAATAAAGGCCTGCACCAGGATAGTGACAGTGTCAGAGGAGAGAAGGGGACATAGAGGAGGGATTTTGTGAAGATAGAAACAGTGAAACTTTACAACAGTTTGAATATATTGGATGTGTACAAATGAGGAGTTTAGGTTGACAATGAGGTTGGGAATGTGGATAGCTAGGAGAATGTGGTACCCTTGACAGTAAAAGAAAAAGTTGGGAAGAGGGAAGGGTTTGGAGTAAAAGATAATGAATTGTACACAGATGATAAAGTCAGGGAGAAGATAAGGACATTGTATCATGCCTCATGTTTTGGAATTTATTGATTCTTCACTGTAGTACTTCAAATGAGCATAAAAATAATTCCAGGTTTTTAAAAAATTTTTCATGTTGCTCATAGTTGGCACACATATTGTTTGGTTTAGCATAAGAAACAATATAAATATAAGCCATACTAACATAAATATTTTCTATCACATAAAATATAAATAACAAACCATATGTTTATATCAGTATATGCTAAAAAGTTTTTAAAACAAAATCTAACTCATTTTTTACTAAACTCTAGAAATCGTAGAAATAAATGGACAATTTTTAAATATAATAAATAGTGCTCATCCAAATCCAAGTGCAAAGATTAAATGTAGTAGAGAAAAGTTAGAGACCTTTCCAGTAAGATCAGGGTTAAAGCAAGGATGTACATTATTACCATCACTATTTAACATAGTGCTAGAATGCTGACTATAACAATAAGAAAGGAAAAAGAAAATGAGCAACTAAGTACAGGTCAAGAGAAAACAAAATTATCCCTTTTTGCAGCTATTATAGCATATTTAGAGACCATAGAGAGTTAGTTAAATCAAAATAATAACTTCAGTAAAGCTGAATCATGTGAATTATCAACATTCCTAATCAATGCAACTGAGTGAGAAGAGAAAGAAAAAGAAATTCCATTCAAAATACTTTCAGAAGTCATAAAATACTTGGAAGTATATCCTCCAAGATTCATCCAGGGACAACTATGAGTCTAATTATAAAACACTCCGCAGAAATAATAACAGATGTAAATAATTGGAGAAACATTGCTCTTGGATAGCTCAAGCCAATATAATAAAATTGAAAAAAGAAACTATATAATTTATTGAGTACTGTACCAAATTCTCAAAATAATATTTTATAGACCAAGAAAAAAATAACAAAATTCTTATGGAAGAATAAAAGGTTAAGGATTTAAGTATAATAATAAAAAATGTAGGAGGGGCAGGTAGGTGGCGCAGTGGGTAGAGCACTGACCCTGGATTCAGGAGGACCTGAGTTCAAATCCAGACTCAGGCATGTAACACTTACTAGCTGTGTGACCCTGGGCAAGTCACTTAACCCCATTGCCTAACCAAAATACATACATACATATATATGTGAAGGCAGGATGTCTATTGGGAATAGATTTCAAAATGTAGTATAAGGCAGAAATCTCTACAAAGATTTAGTTGTTTTTCTTTTTTTATGAAAGAGTGAAATCAGTGAAACAGATTAAGTATATAACATATAGAAGCAGACAAAGTAGTATAGTATTTGGCAAATCCAAAGACCTAGTATAGTAGTTGGGAGAAGGACTCACTATTTGGCAACTGGAAAACACGCAGAAATTAGGTTTGAACTTATATCTTCAAATAAGCTTCAAATGGCTATATCACTTAGATGTAAAAAGTCTTATTATAAACAAATATAGAAAACAAGGAAGACATTACCTTTTGCATCTATTCATAGGAAAAGAATTTGTTACTAAAATAACACGAGATAAAACAGCTAATTTTGATTATATAAAATCAAAAAGTTTTTGCACAAACAAGCTAATGTAGCAAAAATTAGAAGGGAAATGTAACAGAAATTTTTTTTTTCAAAATATGTCTCTGATAAAGGTCTCATTTTCAAAATATATAAGGAAATAATTCAAATGTATATGAATAAGAGCCATTCCACAGTAGGTAAATAATTAAAGGATGTTAAACAGGTACTTTTAAAAGGAACAAATTCAAACTATGAACAGCGCTTTGAAAACATGCCCTGAATTACTAATTAGAGAAGTGCAAATTAAAGCAACTTTTACCTAACAAAGATGAGAAACAGAGGAAAATGACAAATGTTGGAAAGACTATAGGAAAACAGGTACAGCTGTGCAGTGTTTGTGGCACTGTGAATTTGTCCAGCCATTCTGGAACACACTTTGTTACTATGCCTAGAAAACTACCAAACTGTGTATATAAAACATTGACCCAGTTATACCACTACTAGGTCTGTACCTCAAAGAAATCAAATGGGGGAAAAAGATGTATATGTCTGTATACACACACACACACACACACACACACACGTATATGTATCTATGTATGTATGTATGTATGTATGTATAAAATTATTTACAGTAGCTCTTTTTTTGGTAGCCAAAAATTGGAAAAGGAGTGGGAATGGCTAAAGACATCATGGTAAATTAGTGTAATGTGATATCATTATGCTATAAGGATTGACAAAATGGACAATTTTAGATGCAGCTTGGAAGACCTTGATGAACTGATACAGAGTGAAATGAGCAGAACTAGAATAATTTGTGGAATGATAACATCATAGAGAAAAAATAAGTTTGAAACATTTCAGAACTGTGAATCGTGATAAACCATGTGTTCAAAAGAATGAATGTGAAACACACCACCTACCTCCTGACAGAAAAGTGATGAATATAAAATGCAGAAAGAGGGAGATTTTCAAACATGAATAATAAGGGAGGGAAGGAGAGAGAAAGAGGGAGAAGAAAAGGGAGAGGGAAAGAATATATGAGCTTTTGAGGAACAGTGTTCTACCATTATATATCATTATGTACCTCCAGAAACAAGCTGATCAGTTCTTCCTCTACCCTTTCCCAACAGGAGGATTGGCTGCAGACCTTATGTTCATGCTCTGAGTCCAGAGTCCTCTGTTACACTGCAAAGAGAAAACGTCTCGTAGATTAGCATGGAGGTTGGAAATGGAATATAGAGTTTAGAAAACTAATTTTAGCTAATAAGCTAAAATGTAGCATACATGACAGAAAGTATTATAAAATGTTTGGAAAGGTACTGGAGAAGTAATACCATATTTATTTAGATGTCAAATGAATTAAGTTCCTGACACACAGCACAAATGAAGCTTATTCAATGTTTGTATACCTCAAAGGAAGTGAATTAGTTTTTAATCTTCAGAGGCCAAATTCACCAAACATTTGCCAAAATTTTGCATGTTAGCCAGTTTGAATAAAAAGAGAGAAAAAGGGTTGGTAAATATGAATGGAAGAGAGAAATTGTATTAAACATTTCTTAGTAAAAAATAATGTTGTTCAGTTGTGTCAGATGCTCTTTGTGACCCCATTTGGGGTTTTCTTGGCAAAGAAATTGGAGTGGGTTTGCCATTTCCTTTTCCAGCTTATTTTACAGATGAGGAAACTGAGGCAAACAGGATTAAGTGACTTGTCTAGGGTCACACAATAAGTGTCTGAGGTTGCATTTGAATTAAGTCTTTGTGACTCCAGGCCCAGTGCTCTATCCACCTATTTACCCCTAAAATAATATGCTCCCAAAACGGTATGTTTTGTAAATTCAGAAAATGCCATGTATAAGAAGATTTTGGTTCCTATAGCTTAGATGTACATTAAGATTTTGGTTCTAAACCCTGGACACATATTGTAAATCTCCTATATTATGTAATTGTATATTCTTAACAAGCTATCTATAAAGAAATAATTAATATCTACAGTTCTGTTTAATCACGTTTCTAGTATGAAATTGAATCTATTTCTTCATTTGCCGATTCTATGTTGTCTTTTGCTGTTTGACACAATTGTTTCCCTGCTGATACTTTTTTAAGTCTAATGGTAGGAAGAATTAGAACAGAAACTAAGAAATCATGCTAAAACCAAGGAAGACAGGGAAATTTATATTAAGGAATCTCATAATCAACCCAGCTCTTGAGTCATGACAAGCTTCAGTGGTTTCTCTAACAGGATCAAGATTTAGATCTGTTGTAAAAATTTAACGATTATAAAGCCAAGAACATTGTTTATAATTCATGGCATAAAGCAAGATAATTGTTCCAGAGGCTAAAGTTAACTTGTCCAGCAGATATTTTAATTAAGCTGATGTTCATACTGGTGTTAAATGTAAATATAAGCCAATATAATAGATTTGCTTGTAAGATATCTGTGATTTAAATCACCATGTACTTTCTAGATGTTGACCTGCCTGCACACAACTAAATATTATAATTACCAGAAAGTCTTTAAGTCAATAAATGTTTTTACATTCTTTTTAAATCTTAGAAATTGTTTTGTGCATAGATTAGCTTGATTTTTTTGTATATTAGTGTCCAGCATTTTATGGGAACTTCCCAATTTACAAACTCTTGATTTATACATACATATGACTGTCCAGTCAACACTGTGTTGGGATAAAAATGTCCCTTGAGCTGCTGGGTTTCTTTTCTGAAACAGCAAGCGGATGATGAAACTTTAGAGGCAGAGGTTCTCTACTCTCTGGATGACCAGAAACACAGAATGCATTTCCCCATAGATACAGCACATAAGTTATAATTAGGTTCCCAGGCTAAGCCGCAGAATTATGTATAGCTCATTATAGCTGAAGTTGTATTGAGCTTAGTAGGATTGATGTCAGCTATCACAGGAACCTATGAGTAAATATATATTTCAAGTTTTAATTAATCAACTTGTAGTAAAATTTTAGGGAATAATCCATACTGCAAATTGGGGACTTAGTGAATATATTTAGCTTCTAGGAGAGTGATAAATATTCAAATAGATTTTAATAAATACTTTAAAAATTAATGAATGAGCTAAGAAATGGAAGTTAACATAATGATATTGGATTAAAGATTTTTGAATTTATTTGGAATTGGAGCTTGCTTGTTAAAAAATTATATTGAAACAAAGCAACCAATATCCTATCCAAGAAAATGGCAACCTCTCCCAATGCATGCCTCTCTCTCAAATAACCCCAAACACCCAAAATGAAAAGTACAGGGTAATACAAGGCAGTATACATAACACGTGCTCAGTGGCCCTAGTGTACTTTGCATTTTTACTTACTCTTTACAGTGATTTCAAATTATTAGAGAGGAGGCTTATTTTCTTTCTGAGATGAGACTAATAAACATTGTTAATCAATTGGATTTATGGCCTAAAGAAGGTAATGCATAATCTCTAGAGTTAGTGTAAATTAAGCCTTCAGAGGCATAAAGAAGGATCCTATTATGTTTCTTGGACATTATATACTGCCTTTTCATTATTTCTCTAGAGTCTTCTGCCAAGAACAATAGATACCAAGGTGAACTATATATCAATATTAGTCAAGCCTCTGCCTCCTATAAACTGTGTCAGCCCCGATCTGGAGTTAAAGCAAAGCTTTCTTTACAGGGTGCGAAGCACACAAGTTGATCAAATAAATGCAAACAACCAGTTCATCCTTTGGTATTTTGTATACTGTGAAGTCCCAGCTCTTTAGCTGTATTTCCTTCATTTTTGACTACTTTTTCTAGTCTTGTATACATGTACATCCTAAGAAAAGAAATTGTTAAAAGACTGAAAATAGTTATTACAGGAATTTTGGCTTAGACTTTCCCCTGGATGATTTCTCTTCTGGATATATTTCATTCCCTCCACCCCCCCCATCCCCACTGCTAAACTACTAGAAAGAATTGCCTGTCCTCATGTGTTCTACTTCCTCAGTACTCACTGACATTGCATCTCCACCACTGTACTGAGACTATCTCCATCACTGTACTGAGACTATCTTATAAGATACTTGTGATCTCTTAACTTCTATGTCCAGTCATCTTTTCTCAGTCTTGAAATTGAATTCTTTTTAGGTCTTTACACTGTTGACAATTTCCCCTGCTTACTCTTTCCTCTCTGATATTCTATTACTCTGCTTTCTCTTGATTCTTCTCCTACCTGTCTGACTGATCTTTCTCAGTAACCTTTGCTGGATCATCATTCATCTCCTGTTCCCCTTGCATGAATGTTTCCAAGCCTCTATCCTGAGCCTTCTCTGTTTTTTTGTCTCTCATCATGGGTCCCTTAGGATCAATTGTCCTTTCTATGCAGACAGATCTTAAGTTCTGTATACAGCATTCTCTTGGTTCAGCTCATCTAGTCTTTCATTGTTTTGTGCAAGTCTATCCATGTTTTTCTAAGACCATCAAGCTTATCCTTTCTTATAGCATAGTATTCCACCACAATCATACACCACAACTTGTGCAGCCATTCCCCAATTCGTAGGCATCCCTGTAATTTCCAGTTCTTTGCCACAACAAAGAGAGCTGTTATAAATATTTTAGAACATATAGGTTATTTTCCTTATTACCTTGGGAAGCAAACCTAGTAGTGGTATTGCTGAGTCAAAGGGTATAGGCATTTTAATAATTTTTTTAGGCATAATTCTAGATTGCTCTCCAAAATGGTTAGATCAGTTCACAATTCCACCAATGTGTCTTCTAGATTTCTAGCTATCTGCTGGACACCTTTCCCTGAATATCCTATTGGCATCTTAAAGTAATATACTCCCCTTTAAACCCTGTCCTCTTCTAAACTTCCCCAGTTTTGTGAAGGGTCCATCATACTTCTAGTCACCCTTATTTGTGATCTTGTAGACCTTGACTCTCTCCTTTCCCTTTTCTCTCACTGATTTCCTTCTCTTTTTCTTTCCCCCGGTATTGTCTGTCAGTGCTACCTTGGCAACATCTTAAACATTTTCCCTTTTTTCCTTCACTCACACAAACATCACTTTAGTTCAGGCCCTTGTCACCTCTCACATGGGCTATTCTAAGAGCTTCTTAAATGGTCTTTCCTTTTCCACTCTCTCATCCATCTTCCACACAGCTGATAAGATAATCTTCCTAAAAGCATATCTGTCACTTCCCTGCTCTAAAATCTTCAATAAGTCACAGCTGCCTCTAGGATAAAACATACACTATCCCTGGCATTTACTTAAAGCTCTTTACAATCTAGCTCCAGCTTACCTTCCTAGTTACCTACCTACCTTTCAACTTGCCTACTTACCTGCTTTTCTTCATGTAATGTACTTTCCAGCCAAATTGAATTACCAGTTATTTTCTGAAAATAGTATTCCATTTCCCACCTTCTTGCTTTTTACAGGCTATCCTCTATTTCCTTCTCATCTCCATGTCTCAGAATATTTATGTATCTTTAAGGCTCAGCTTCTGTGCCATCTCTTCTTGATATTATTTCCTATTTGTTAGTACTTTCTCTTTTCCCCACATTATTTAGTATTCATTTTATCTGTTTCCAGTCAATATCCCCCTGCTTGATTAGTATGTAAACCCATTGAATGCAGGGACTGTTTTGATTTGTCTTTGTATCCCTAGTATAAAACTTTGTCCATAGTAAGGTCTTTTAAAAAATATTGATATATTTGTATTTTTATGTTACATTTCCCAATATATTTTAGGGAGGGAGGGAGGGAGGGAGGGAGGGAGGGAGGAGAGAGAGAGAGAGAGAGAGAGAGAGAGAGAGAGAGAGAGAGAGAGAGAGAGAGAGAGAGGAAGAGGAAGGAGAAGAAGAAGGGGAGGAGGAAAGGATGGAGGAAGGAGGGAGAATGTGTGTCTGTGTATGCATTTCCCCCCCCCCCGGAGTCATTTAATCATATTTCACACCAGTAATTTCTGTATTTAAACTGCAAGTTTAAAATAGTTCTTTGGTAGAGAGACATGGATGCATTCCTTGACACTAGATTGAATCTTTCCTGTTTCAGTGTTGTCTTGTTGGTAGAAATGACTGTCTTCTGCTTTCCTCTGTTATTTGTTGCTGCTTCCATCTGCTTAATGGCATTAAAATCATCTACTCGGTCTGCTCTGCCAAGGGGACTTCCTAAACTCTCCCTTGGGCACCTTAGTTTCCTCATACCACTTGGCTTCCACATGGTGACTTTATGTGGGAATTTGTATTTTGGCAACTTTAGTATATGCTCCAGACATATCTACTACTTCTTTTGAACTCTGGCAGAGACTAATTGTTGGTTGGTGTTTTTATGCATTATTGCATTGGTAATAAAATGCTTTTATCCAACCCTAAATGCCTTCAAGCATTAGCTTTGAATGATGCCTAATTTTTTAGCTTTTGCAGTCATATGCAAGAGCTGAGTCTATGAAAAGAGTTTAATGTTCTTGATATGTTTTCTGAGATGATCATATTATAGCCTTGCCAAAAAAAAAAAGATCATTTTTACCAGCTCACTCTCTACCTCTTTTTCTTACTTCCTTTCTAAACTCTATAGACATGGACAGGGAACAAAATAAATAAAAATACCTTGTCTACTCACCCACAGTAAATCATTATTAATTTTTGGTGAGTGACTACCCATTTGATAGGTCAGTTTAACACTGCCTTATGCTGTTCAAGCAGAAATGCTGTGGATTATATGCCTAACCTTGATTTCTGCTTCTTTGTTTTCAGTTTGCTAATAGGTTAGCTTCCAGGGTAGCTTGGATAAGTTTGTCTTTTTCTATTTCCAGTAAATTTTAACTTCCTGGATTTCAAGGATGTCTATTTAGGAATATCCTTTGGTCTATTAATGGGAGATGTAAAGAAGTTTGCTGGTATTTTGATGTGGGAAACATGTTAAGACAAATGTTTATCATTATCATTATTTTTTGGAAGAAAGAGTCTAGAGGATTCACTTTTACTCTTTGCTGGTGATTCCTTGATATTGGTAGTTCATTGGTAGTTGTGGGTTCTGATTAATTAAGATATACAGTGTTAAAGACCCAGGGTTTTGAGTCAATGTCCCTGGGTTCAATACTAGCTTTGCTTTTGGAAATAGGGACAAATCACTTAGCCTCTCTGGTCCTCAATTTCCTCTTTTGTAAAATTAGAGAGTTGGACTAGATGACCTTTAAGGTATCTTTCAGATCTAAATTTTTGACCCTGTGTTCTAATTAAAAGCAAAAATGACTCTGGGAAAGGGATAGATGAGCCCTGACTTATACCGTAAGACATTTTTTTTTCTAAGTGGGCAGCTAGGTGGCACAGTGAATAGAGTGCTAGGCCTGGAGTCCGAAACACTCATCTTCTTGAGTTCAAATATTACTTCAGAATCTTGCTAGCTGTGCGACCCTGGGCAAGTCACTTAACCATGTTTGTCTCAGTTTTCTCATCTGTAAAATGAGCTGCGGAAGGAAATGGCAAACCACTCTCGTATCTTTGCCAAGAAAATCCCAAATAGATCATGAAGAGTCAGACAAGACTGAACTAAAACAAACATTTTTCTAAAAGAGAAAAATAACATTATTTTGATGATGTCACTTGATTCTAAGAGTTCCTTATCTTCTCTGCAGAACATCTAAATGTTGACATGAAATATTGACTAATAATAGTTTATGAAATTTATAGACCTCTTACAATTATTGAACCAAGCTGAACAAGGGAGAAAGATATTAAATGTTTACCTAAATTCAAGGATAGTGAATAAAATCCATTTCATCTTCTGATATTAACTAGCCTTATGAAGTTTTTTTTTCTGATAAAATCATATTGGAAGGGTTTTTGAATAGTATTGATGAAAGAAAATCTTTTTGAATTTATTCTAGAAGAAACCAAATGTTAAAGTTTGACATTTTAGATGTATAAATGTGGAAGAAAAATCCACATAGGAAGGGAAACCAATATATAGCCACTAAGTCACCTGCATAAAGTGAGGTGACCAGACATTCTATGGTGGGCAAAGATAGTGCTGTTCTTTCTGTTTCTCCAGATAATGTTCTAATTCTCCAGATAATATCCTTTATTAATATTTTGTCACTTTCTGGGTTATTTTCTCTTCCCTTCCTGGATTTCTGTCCCTGTCTTCTCACTTCCTCTTTTTCTCCTCCTTGGTCATTTTTCATTGTTTAATGGAGGGCAGGGGTAGTGAATACGGGAACATCGTTGGAGGCAGAAAGACCTTGTTTCAAGTGCTGTCCCTGACACCTTCTAACTATGTGACAATTGGCACCACAATTAACCTCTCAGGTGCTAAGCACCTCTTTTGGACAATAAGTTATTCTCTGTACTCTTGTCATTTTGACTCTCCTCCCTCCTCACACAGATGTAATTCCCTTTCCCTTTTATTGACACCATGCAAAATTTTCCAGGTCCCTTGACAATGTCTTTAGTTACCACAATAACACATTTGTATAGCACTTTTAGGTTTGCAAACTGATTTAAATTTAATCCTCATGTACTTATGAGAATCATTTCCTTATTTCCATTTTACAGAAGAAGAACTGTGACACTTAATTGAGACTTGCTCAAAGGCACACAATTAGCATGTGTTTGAGGCAAATCCAGAGACTTCTGACTTTAAGTCCAGAGCTTTATCCATATATGGTAGCATCACTTGACAATGGAACAGAAAGCAAAACAAACATTTTCTCTTCTTGGGGGAATTAACTTATGTGATTAGATATGAGCAGATTGTAAGAATATTTTTGATATCAAATCACATCCTGACATTTGCCCATCATTTGATAGTGGTCTTATTGATGTGAAAATATATTTTTCTGACAATGTGATATTATGTTAGAGGGATAAAACTGTTAAAGGGCAACAGGCATCCTTTTTTTTGTTTTTGACTTGTGGTTTCTGGTAATGAACTTCAGGAAAGGGGACCAGAGGTGAAATTCAACAAAGCTCTTCCACTTTACTTCTACCACCATCAGAATCACTACTGATCTCCCTATGTTGATGGTCGTAGGTCAGCTTAACCATTGATGCTTAGCATTTTTAACTAGTGTGATTATTTTAAAAAATCCAAGAAGCTTACATGTTACCACAACCAACCAGCATAAAATATGTGATTGAGGTAATGTCTAATCTGAAAAAGGGGCTGATCTGGATTTCTAGATGGCATGGGAAACCTCAGTGAAACATTGGTATCCTCAAGATGCTAAAAGAAGAGGGAGGACCTCTATCTAGAACTTTGTATAGATAGTTTTATAACAAAACCTGAACAAGAATTCCACAAGATGAGAAGGCATGAAGGGGTGGTCTCCAGAGGTAAGGTCAGGGATCCACCAAAGTATCAGTGCTTCTGAAGCATTAAAAGAGCAGCATTTTCCCAAAAGTAATTATGTAAATTGAAATCATCCCTTGGGTAATAGTCCCTGGGGACATCATGTCCAACAATACAAGTACAGACAGCACATTTTTGGCAGTCAAAAGTTTTCAGAGCAGGTTCCATCTTCAGGACCTTCAGGATATACTTTCAGTTTGCCCATACAGGTGAAATTCTTCTGATTCTATAACCAGCATGTGAAAAGAAATCACTTGGATGAAAATTGAAGTCTGGAAAATAGTAATCACCCACTGCAAGGTTTAAAACTTGACTATTAGTTAATTTTGAGAAATTTCTCCAGAATTTGTTTCTGGGTGATCATTTCATAGAAGTTTCCTCCATGTAAAATAAGTCATTTAAAAATCATGTGGTCTTTCTTTCCTGTGGCATTTCCCTGTCACAAATAGTAATAGAGCAAATTCTATCAGATATGGTTATACCCTGGATGTTCTTTAAATATCCACCTAACTTGTTCAAAGTGAACAGGTCAGGGCCAGGAGCCCTAAAGCTTCTCAGAGCTGTAAAGTGCTCTAACCCAAATCCTTGAAACATAAACCAAAGGGTGGCTCGTGATAAAAAGAGGGAGAGTACTCAAATGAGCACTTTGCTAAAATTGAGCAATGAAACTTTTTGCAAAACTGTTTATTGATGAAACAATTATTTATCGAAGTGGGCTCAAGGCAGCCCTTTGAGAAAATTGATTCGGCCAATGTGAGGATAAAGAATACAGAGAAAAGGACCTTAAGCTTATAATTGGAAAGCTATTTCCCACAGAGAATTGTGAAAGCTCGCTGACAGCTCAAATTAGAGATTTCCCTTCCCTACCTGCCCCCTCCCTATGTAACGTGGGTTTCAGTAGTAAACCATAGATTATAATCAGATACAGAGAAAAATTAAATCATTTCTTTTGTTAGGGGATAGGTGAGAAAGTAAGAATTGATGAGTAACTAAAGAACCACTCTTTCATTTGGAATTAGAGGGAGGATTTAGGCTATTTTTTGACCTTTCAACATCCTCACACTGACTTTATATTGTCCTTTCTATTTCAGTTGGAAGAATCAAAGTCTCCTCATTATTAAAGTAGATATATTAACATTCGGGGAAAAATTCAGCAGGGCAAAATGTGGACTTTATTTTATATTTTTTCACTATTTTACCCAAAATTATCAGAGTGAGGTAGTTTAATTCTCCCAGGGATGCCTGCCATCAGTGATGGATTGGCTTTGAGTGTGTATATATATATATATATATATAATATAAGCATTAGGAGAGAGAGTCTCACGTTGAATAATGAAGATCCCAGCTGAACTCCTGAGGAGTCCTGGTTCAGCTTAGGTCTTTTATGAAGCCAGAGTTGGCTTCCCCCACCCCCTTTCCTCTGAGAAAGCAATCATTTTTGCAAAAGCAATCACAGCACCAATCCTTCCAGTCTTCAGAGAGCCTGTGATCTGAAGAAGAGCTGTGAAGCGTTACGGTTCAATTTGGTATGGGAACATGGTTCAAATAGACTGGAACAGCCTGCTGGACTTCCTGTCTGAGTTGTATCCATTATAGCCAATAAATAGCAGTTACAAGTTTATATCAAACTAGCTATAATCATGAGTCTCTATTCCTTAATTAGTAGCCCCCAAATATCGGTGACATCAGAATGAGCTTTGCTGAAATTCTGAACTTTCACTAACCCACCTTTCAATGTGCTTTAAATAAAACATACATACATACATACATACATACATATATATATATATGCATGTGTTCATGTCTATGTATACACACACACACACACACACACACACACACACACACACACACACACTCTCTCTCTCTCTCTCTCTCTCTCTCTCACACACACTACTTGAAAAATTGACTTTGAAGTTGGTCCAAACATTGTTGACTGTGAGTAAAACATTGTGATTGGTGGTGTGTCAAAAATATCATTAAGAGACTTAAGATAAAGGAAGCAATTAGTGAGTTGCTCCTAGCAAGATTAATGTCAGAGACCCCTCAGGGCTAAGCTGCTTTTGTGTGGTGTTCCTTAATTGCACTTTTGAATGAAGACAGGGTTGGTGACTGGGCTTAATGAAGCTTACATGACTAAACTTATGAAAACAAACGAAAAACATTTAAAAATAATGAAAAGCTATATCCTTGAAAAATGATTTTTTTTCTCATGCACCTCTTCAGGTAACTGTTTCTTCTTCCCTCATGTCCTAAACCTAGCCTTTGGGCTGTCTCTCACTGGAACTTTAGCAGAAGAAGAATGATTTTGTCTACAGTAATCTATTTGTGGAATGACTCGAACGTGTTCAAATTTAAGCCATCTAAATTGAAACACATTACAAAACTGAAAACAAAACATCTTATAGGTCAATACAAACTTAATCTACTTTTTGAATTTCTAGTACATATGGCAAAAGAAGGCCTTTGATGTATAAAGTACTTTCATTACTTAGTAAAAAAAAGTATTTTTTACTTAAAAGTATTAAACTTTTAGAAATAATGGAAGGCTGGAGTCTCATATTTGGAATTATAATTAGGGACATATTTTGAATATGTACAGTTTTCATGTGTGGGCAATATCTTGCTTTATTGAGCTATTGGTAATTTACTGTCTGCATACACTCCAAAGAAAAGAGTATAACCAATTGAATATTGTGAGTTAAATGCTCAATGTGCCATTTTAATGGAGGCTTGGGGCATGTTCTTGAAAAATAGTATCTTCTGTTGATTTTTATAGAGTTCTAAAATAGATGGAAGTTAGTTAAAAGTGACTCTATTTAGAGGAAATGAACCAGCAAGATATAATAATAATAATAATTTGATCCCAGTATTAATACATTTTAGTTATTACCTGAGTCTTTCATTTGAAGGCTTGCCCATCAGATGACATATAATTAAAGACTTATAGAAATACCTTCTTTGGAGATATTCACCCAGGAAGATTTCATTATGTGGATCAAATATACAACTACTCTATCTGCGTTCCCAAGTTGTAAGCCAGCTTGTAACTGGAACCACCACTATTTGAATTTCATAGTACCCATATACAAGTTGAAATGTTCTGTTGGTAGCTGGGCTATTTTTAACAAGTTCAAATGTATCATGTGATGGACAACATCCAGCATTCCCAAATTAGTAGCAATATCTTGAACATGGTTTTGCTAAGCAGTTATTTAAGACTTATAGAATGCTTAGGTTGGCAGAATCCTTAAAGATCATCTAGTCATATTGAGCATCTAGTGTTATAGGAACACTAAAATGAAGAAATAATAAGAATGAATTTGTTCTGATATTTGGTCTCAATACAAAATCTTTATTCATAGGGATTGGAGGAGAATAAAACTTGATTGTACACAAGTAGGACAATAACCTTGGAGCAAATTTTTTACGTGCAGTATGTACCCAAATATTTAGAAAACAATAATATATGACCATAAACTCAAGAAATCTTAGGTTCTTACTAGTATTAGAGCAGAGAACCAGGTACTACTGGGATCAGTTCAAATCAAATCAATTCAATCAAATTCAAATCAGTCAAATAGATTGATTTATATTATTTTTGGATGGGAAAGTGAAGGGGAGATGAAGAGTAGTAAGATAGGAAGGGTGTTATAAATCTCTGTCAGGGTTGACTTTTTTTCCTGCTGTGTTTATATGAAACAGTGTTATGTTCTCAGCCAAAATTAGGACTCCAGAGTCAAAGGTGGTTGGTTATCAAAGAAATCTTTCATCTGTGGAAATAAGAGGGGATCCTTTTACAGCTTACTTATAGCATGTTCCTTCACTTGTAGCATGAATCTTGAATTACTCCAAAGACACATTAAACACCTATTTACATACATAAACACCCATTAAAGGCACTAAATGTGTTGAATGCTTTTTATTTTTTCTTAAAATGAGTATTTCCTTAATAAACTCATAATCACATTTCATTCCTGTACCGATCGGTAGTAATTGTAACCAGTCACTGAATTTCTTAAGAATGTTTTCTTTTGGTGATAGAAGCACAGAGCATAGCACAGGAAAAGATAGGCTAATTTTCAAATGTTTGTTCTTTGGAGTTCTTTCCACTAGTTGCTGTTCCAAAATTACATGTGGAGGACTGGGAGTAGGTTTTATTTGAGGGAAAGGAAAATTGAGGTTTCTTTGAGTTATAGTACTGTCCTTTTGTTTGTTGAGTACTGGCTGTATCCTATTTCATACAACTATTTTGTAGAATCACAGAATTGGGAGGTTATCTAATTCATCTCCTTGCC
The DNA here is from genome assembly GCF_003287225.1 of Phascolarctos cinereus. Classification (NCBI taxonomy): domain Eukaryota; kingdom Metazoa; phylum Chordata; class Mammalia; order Diprotodontia; family Phascolarctidae; genus Phascolarctos; species Phascolarctos cinereus. The sequence goes on along the minus strand of NW_027555847.1, from coordinate 408,145,470 downwards.
TCCAGGCTGGATTGCATTTAATTTGTTCCAGAGATAGCTATCTATACTATTTGCAAAAAGAGGCATGTAAACTATGCCCCCCCCCAAAAAAGAAAACAGAAAAATAAAAAGAAAGCCCAGCCAACAGACACTCCCTAGGGGGCTCTATTATAACCTAGTATTTTTTTTTAATTTACTTTTTATTACAAGTGAATGTGCCGAAAGCAGTATTGCCTTAGGCAGGCCTTATATTTCGATATTAGTGCTGTTTGGTTCTAGGGTTCTGGAATCACTCACTTCAGCCTGTATAATAGATGATAGTTTAATCATAGGAATCCAGTAGCTGTCTTGAAGATAGAGTTCAGAAAGATTATTTCCTCAGAAACCTGCATCCCTGATCATAAGAGATGTCAAAAGGATTTAGAAAATGGAGGCACTGAAACCTCAGGATCCACTACATAGAGTTATTAGGGCTTTCTGAGGAAGTCAACTTCTTCAGAAGAAATTAAGATAATGACTCAGCCAAATGGTTAAACTGTGGTCTGACCAGGCTGAGCCAACACCTCAGGAATAAGACTGGGTCCTGTGGTCAATCTTAGGATCCACAAATGCTGGTAGGAGGCTTCGTGGCTGCTGCCTGCTACTTTTAGGGCATAGTGTGTCCAACATATAGCACATATGGGCTTTGGTGCCATCTGAGGGGTATGCAAGTGAGAGCTCTATTCCTTGAGAGATTGTGCAGACTACAAAGATAAAGAATATCTAGATAAATTAATGGGCAATAGATCCAAAATGTTCTATTAAAGGAAGCTTAGGGTATGTGCCTTACCCTTGAAGACCACTATGCTACCCCTTCTCTTTCCCCCACCCCCACCCCCACCCCCATAATATTCTGTGTTGCCCTTGTCAGAGAGAGAACACTGAATTACTTGGATTGTGAAATTAACAAAGTCCTATGTCTGAACATTAGACTGTATGAAAGTCCTCCAAGAAAGAAGATTCCATAATCTACTTTAGTTGTGAGTTTCTGTTGTGATACTTTAGTTAGGACACTAAAGAAAGATCTTTGTTTTTAGCAAATGGTTTCAGATATCAGAAGAAAAATGGAAGATAATGAAGGATGAATGATGAATATACCTGAACCTGCTTGAAACAGCTCCTATAGGAACCGTCCTTGATTGATGACATCAGGTCACTCCATTATTTGCAACCTAGCAGCATTTAAATACATAATTGATGTTTCTTTCTTTCCTAAGTACTTATAATTGCATTTTTATATATGTGTGTTTGCCCTGTTTTCTAAGTTATATTATAAAATTCTTGAGAACAAGGATTCTTGTATTTTTCTACAACACAGTAAAATGCTCAGAAAATTGTATATTCCTCAAAAAAACATTGTTTACTGATTAAATTCAAGGATTTTTAGTAAGTCTTGTAAGATTCATAATAATTAAACAAATTATTTCAAATGATACATATAAATATTAAAAAAATCCTTGTTATTTATACTGTACTTTAAAAAATATATGCTATAAGATTAAGTAATTCCATTCGTATTTCACATTTTTCCATTTTTTTGTAAAAAGGAGCCTTGGATATTGTTCCAGTGAAAACTTTTGGCATAAAATAAAAGGCCTTTCTATAAAGGAGCCATGTGCCAATGTGTTCTTTTAGACTTAAAAAGTTTATAGATTTTGTATGTCATTTCTTTCTGGATCACTGTGTTCATGTTAAAATTATCCAGAAAATCATGTCTAACCAAAGAAGAATATGAAATTTGGGACATATGATGTGAAGTTAAGACTCTTCACTAGATGATATGCATGTATGCGTGTGTATGTAGATAAACAGAGTCATGTGATTAAAAAAATTAAGCAAGTTAGGTAATAAATTTATTCTAGTGATAAGCAGAAATTGGCGAAGAGTTTGGTGTCTACAAACATGACACATACTATAGGTAGAGCAGAGGGAAGGAATTCCAAGTAGTCATTGATCAAACAGTTGTAGGGACTGTGATAAGAAGGTAACCAGAGTTGTGACTATTACAAGTCCTTTTCCATTCCCAGCTCTGTAATTCCTCCCTCTCATCCACATGACTTGCTACTTTCTTCCTAGGAATGTATCAATCACTGGGTGTATGACAACAATACTGGCTTTGGAGAGGAAAATCTGGGCATGAGCCCTTTTGGATTGATGATTTCAGGGGCTTCATAAGTCTCATTTTAAAACACCATATAAACAATTTGGATGCAGGGTGATGGGAGTGAGTGTATCTGTATTAAAATATCTATAAAAATGAGGTAACAAGATAATACCTCTTTTTAAAAATCTAAGCATTCTTTTAATAAAGAGAGAAAATATCCTTTCCTGTACACCTTTTCTTCTCACTGGCAGCTTTAGAAAGGTGAATAACTAATCAAAGTACAAGTTCATAAAGCTTTTTTCATATTTAATATCTTAACATAGCTTTGTAACACACATAGATAATGATATTTTGGCATAAAAGACAGTGATTTTTAAAAATTTAATGCTAATAGTATTTTTTTTAACTTTCTGAATTCATTAGCACAGTGTTTTAGAAATGTGTGTGTACACACATATATTATACAAAACCTGCATGGATACATGTATTTTGTATGTGTTCATGCACACATAACAGGCATACATATGCAGTGTGATATATATACAAATATATACACTAACACACATGTACAATATATAGATGCACATATATGTAGATGTGTATACACAAATAGATGCATGCACATATACATCTCTATACGTACCCGGAATGCATGCAGATGTACATGAATATTGAAACAGGTGACAGGTAGCCTGTTGATAATGGAGTGAAGAAGTGGAGGAGAATTCATTCAGTTGCTTTGAACAGAAGCATGCCAAAGACTACCATGACCAGGCCCTGGAATGGTGTTGACAAGCCTGGCAGTAAGCGACATGACTGTAGGGGACTTGTCCTGGAAGCAAAGTTCCTCTGCAGAGCAGGTTGAGGTCTGGAGCTTTCTCACTGCAGCAGCCAGTGCAGGCTCACAGGGAATGGAGACATTCTCAGCTGGAAGTTCCCTAAGCCACAACCTGTTTGACGACCTTTGTGCTTTTGAAATGGGAAACCACATCTTTAGATAAAAACCTAAAACCAAGTGGACACATTATTAGAGCAGTCTGGAAATTTAAAGGTGAAGGACTTACCATTATATTTCTGTGAGTCTTTACATGTCCCAAAGTGCAAACATGAATTAGGTGACATGTAAGTTTTTTAGTTTCAGCTATATTATTAGTCTTGGGTGCGTTTATTTTAGCCAAGTAATTGGAAGGTTTTAGTTTAGTTTGTACTCTTTTCCTAATAAAATTATTTTCTCATAATTTAACAGAATAAATGTTATATTCTCCCCAACAGAATATAAGCCTTGTGAAGGCAGGAACTGTTCCTTTTTTGTCTTTGCATCCCCTGTACTTCAGTGGGGCTTTGCAAGTAACAGATGCTTAATAAAGTTTTGTTGAATTAGTACACCATTTTTATGAGTTGGGGTTACAGAGTCATAGAATCTCAGACCTGGAAAGGACCTCAGAGGCTAGTCTTAAATTGAGTAAGAATCCCCTTTCCAGTATAATTGAGGCCACATATGGATTGTTGTACTCAGCTCCATTTTTGAGGAGGAACTCTGATAAATTGGACACTGGAGCAGAGATTCTTAACCTGGTATCCGTGAACTTGGTTTACATTTTTTTTAATGACTGTGTCAGTATAAAAAATGTGTCAGTATGAAAAAGTCTCCTTTTTCATTTTATTTTATTCATTTAAAGACACTGTGATGAGAAGGGGTCCATAGGCTTCTGCAGGCTGGCAAAAAAGAGTCCATGACATGTACAATTAGGAATCATTGATCTAGAGGGTCTCATATGAAGATCATTCGAAGAAAAGGGGAGTGTAGAGCCTGGGTAAGAGAAAATTTAAGGGTAAGCTGATAATTGTCCTGGACTATTTGTGGGGCTGTCATGAAGGAAGAGTCTAGTTTTTCTCCATCCCAGGATACAGAACTAAGAGCAGTGACTGGAAGTGACAGAAAGGAAGATGTGGTCTTAATGTATCAGAAGTAAGACACTCTAATGATGTTATCCCAAAGTGGAAGGGGCTGCTTCTGGATGGTGTGGGTCACCTCTCACTGGAAATCTTCCAGCAATGATAGGATAACCACTTGTTGGTTATGATGTAGGGGGCATTATTGTCAGGTATGGGGTTGCACTAGGTGACCTCTTTAATTATCATACAACTTTGAGATTCTATAATTGACAGATAGAGTCTGACAAAGCTAGAATGCAGCAGAACTATTACCTTGTGAGGGCAGCGAGGTGGCACAGTGGAGTGTGTGCTGGGCCTGGACAGGAAGCCTCACCTTCCTGAATTCAAATCTGGCCTCAGACAATTACTAGCTGTGTGACCCAGGGCAAGTCACTTAACACTGTTTGCCTTGGTTTCCTCATCTGTAAAGTGAGCTGGAGAAGGAAATGGTAAACCACTTCAGTATTTTTGCCAAGAAAACTCCAAATTGGGGTCATGAAGAGTCAAACATGATTGAAACAACTGAAAAACAACAAAATTGACTCCTGGAACTTGTATACTATTCTATTCCCCCCCCCCCCCCCATTTAGTTACTGATCACATTCCTCACAGTGGAAGCTCCATAAGGGTTTGGGCTATTTTGTCTCCATGTCACTTTGTGCTCAACACAGTGCTTTGAGTACATCAGGTACTAAAAGTCTTGTGTTAGACTGACTCCCATGTTACGCTGCTAACTCATATTGAGCCTTTAGGTCCCTGTAATCCCTTTCAGTACCATTATTACAAGAAAATCCTGTGTGATAGCTACTGTGGGTATTATTATCCCCATTTTACAGATAAGAAAACTGAATCTGAAAAAGGTGACATGACTTGCCCAGGGTGACACAGCTGGTAAATGTTGGAGGTGGAATTTGACCACAGTTCTTTTTGACTTCTTTAGGCAGCCTTTTCACTGCTTCGACTTGCTGTTCCAACTATAGCTTTCTTTAGAATTCATATGAATTAAAAGGATAATATGGTAACCTATCAAAAAATATTAAAATATTTAAGTAGCTCTACTACTTACTACTTGTGTGACCTTGGTAAGCCAACTAACCTCATTAAGACTAGTTTCCTTATGCAGAAAATGAGAGGTCTGGACTAAATCCCTCAACTCCCTTCCCTCCTTCTCCTAAAATCCCATTGGAATTGCATTGTCAGTTTACAATGCACCAAAGACTGCTTGTAATGCATAAGTTTGTTAACTTCCAACTTTTTTTTCCAGGTGTGTCCTGGAAACATTGGAACCAACAGATGCTTGGCTCCAAGGAGAAGTTATTTTTCTTGCCGGGATATCAGGGGAGTTCTGTGTGTAGGCATTGTCCACTTTGTGGGACAGGAATGTTCCCCTGGTGCCTCTTCTGAAAGAAGGGAAGTATAGCTTTGAATCTATCTAGAGTGCAAGGTCAGCAGCTCTTCCTCGGCCATGCCCCATCACAGGAGAAGAGCTACCACAGCCTTTCTCATTATGCATTCTTCCCTCTCCCTACCCCTAATCAGATTATGTAAGAAAGAGCACTCAGGATGTATATATCAAGGTGCTTGGGAACAGGCAAAGCAGAAATGTGTATTTCATTAATATGCGGCATTGCTTGGTGCCTAGAGAACACCCTCAGAGCCAAGAAGATCCAGGTTCCACTTCTGTCTCTGATTCCTATGGGCTAAGATACTTTAAGGAAGTCACTTGGCTTCTCAGTGACACAGGCATTCTCTAATACTATAAATGACAGAGAAGGTGATGGAAAAAGTGCTGACCCATGTTATTAGTTTAAGTTCATCACCAAGAAGAACTTCAATGATGAAATCACAGGTCTGGTAAAGAACCCCTTCCAAACCACAAACAAAACCCAGCACACAAAACTCTAAGCCTCACAAATGAATCAGTTGAAAACTGTTAGTTTTTTTACTAGAAAGGGATTTCCTATAACCATCAAGGCCACTTAGTGTATTCACAATATAGTCCTTTGCTTAACAAACATTGCCTTGCATACAGCTTGTCAGAGGCACATCTACTGTATGGTACAAGGTCTATTCCCACTCAAAACTGTTTTTTCATGGCTACTCCTGCTTTTTGGTTTGCTTGTTTCACTATTGCCTGAAGAGAAGGAACTCCTTGAGAATTTGGGAGAAAGGGGAAAAGAGAAATATAATTAATTATCCAAAATGCAGTCAGGGCATGGAATTGTGCCACACATGGACATTGTTTTTCTAGGCTGATTAGAGATGACATTGATATTTTTTACCTACCTTGTCTAAATTGAGTACAACTAACCACCTAAGTCAAATTGAAGAGGGTAGTGATAGGCATGATGAAATGAGAATTTTGAGTCCACAATGGTGCTATCCCTCAGGGAAAATCATGACATTTAGATGCTGATGTGGTTTTCTTCATATAGCTAAAAAGATCTTTGAAGGACATGATCCCTGAGTCTGAAATTAAGATCAGGGCTCTATAGTCTGAGTAACTCTGGTTTTTGAAAGCTTGTTGTTTTCATCGTATATCTCTTGTGTATCTATAGTTGTTTATATGCTGGTTCCCTCCTTAGAATGTGAACTCCTTGAGGGGAGGGACTTGGCTTTTGCCCTAGCACAATTCCTGGCACATAGTAAGTGCTTAACTTAAACATGTGTTCTGAAGATAATAATGATGATGAAGATGAGAAGCCAATTTAAATAATACCTTTGTAGAGTAGGCTACATTTTTTTTTTGCAAAAAACCCCAAACATTTAAAGTTCCTTTCAGCATATGCTACATACATGCTGCTATAGGCCTTAATATATGTATTCCTTACTGTGTGGCTATTAATATTATTAAACATAAATATGTAATATTAGAGCTCTTAAAAGAAAACAGAATTTTTTGCAATAAAGTTCTGGCTTCTTGAGCTGAATTGTAAAATCTGGCTCTTATCTATTGTAAAGACTCAGCAAACTTTCCCACCAACTTTAGTGAGACTTAGACTTTGTTACTGAGTCATATTCTAACTTCTTATTCCTAATGGTTCTCATTTAAGTCTGGTATGACACTAAGCGGCTGAGTACATTCTTAAAGGTACCTAACTATTTACATTTGAGAGAGAAAAAAAATTGAAGTATTTTGCTTTTTCATTTGTTGTAACACCACAGAATTTAAGTAGTAACTTTTTTAGCTCTTTAAGAATGATCATGAATTATTGTTGTTTTTAAATTAATTTCGAAGGTAGGGTTAATCTGTAGATGTCTTAAGATCTCCATCTTAGGAAAGTTTGAGTCCTGTATTGTTTAAAATAAAATTGTGTTGCTATCATTTATTTTTACATGGTATATATTTTTCCTTGTATCTCTACCCCTGCCCCCAGAAAGCCATTCCATACAACGTGATTTAAAAAAAAATAGAGGAGGAAGAGGAAAAAAATCTGTAAAGCCAATCAATGCATCAAAAAAAGTTCAATAATAAATGTAGCGTCCCTTATTCATGAATACCCTCTTCACCCACCTCTGCAAAGGAATGGAGGGAAGTGTCTTCTCATATCTCTTCTTTGGGGTTAATCTTTCTCTCTATTGTTAAACACTCTGTATTGTTAAACACTGTTTAGGGATTTTTCATCCACTTTAGCATAACTAACTGGAATCTGTACCTTTAGAGTAGTCTGAAAATATATGAAAGACAGTTAAAAATACAAGATTGTTTACAACTCAACATCATCAAATGGAAACATTGTTAGGCTAAAATAAAGCTTTCAAAAAGATGAGATAATAAAAATAACACCCTGAAAAACAAGGATTTCCCCACTTGTGAGCTTTTTTTTGTCCAATTACTTTGTATCAAATTATTGTGTATATAGCCTCAATTTAGCAATTGCATCGCAGTGCTAAGTATAGGACTTCCATATCAGATGTCCTGCTCTTTCATTTCCTTGAATTGACTAAACAGATAGGCTTCATCAGCTTTTATTAGATTTTAAAGTCTGCAATGCCAAATAACTTATCATTTAATAGCCTTGTCTTATAATAAAAATCTTTTATGCCCTCCCCTCCCCAAATATTGTATAGCCTAGTAATAGTTGGAAAAAGATTGCTATCTGAGATGTGCTGTTTAACTGATTTAGATGATATTTCTTTCTAGGTGGACAAGTGATTTAGTGTTGAAATGGATCCTAGAAGATTATTTCCATTTGTTTTGATTACATCCTTTGGATTAGATTTGGTGATGCTGAAAAGAAGTCACACAAGTAAACCATAAAGAGAATCAGCAAATAAATTAAAGCTAATGGTAGTTTTTAAATGTCAGTTTCAAATAGCTATCACATCATTTCCTATTGAAGACCAATCATCCCCCAATCAATACAATGGAAGCAATGATGCCATTTGGATTAAAATATTTAATTCTAGATTGTAATAAAATTTTGGTGTTTATGTGCCTCATACATAAACTTCATAAATTTTCTCTTTTGCTCTCTCATTGTAATATCTCTCTCATCATTTATCATAGATACTTTAGATCACTAATACCACTTAACTAAAATTGTGCCTCATTCTGTCTCCCATTTGGAAGTTGTGTACAACCTTTATGGAAAAATTATGAATGTAAAGCAAAGTTAGATGTTGGAGAAGAGAAAAAAAAGAAATAAAAGAAAATTTCTGTTACCAAGGAAGGACTTACATATAGTCCATATAAATAATGGTATAAATAAGGTGCAAAATTCTCTTTAAAAACCAAAAGGGCGGAACTTCCTTTCAACAAGATGACTGAGGCCACACTAGTAGTGTAAAAGGAAATAATTGGGTCAGGGGATTTCAGGTCTGCCCAGCTAAGAGTTTTGCCCAACTAGATCAGATACCCTAACCATTGTGAAAGGTGGGAACATATTTAATAGAGGTTTGCCTCCTTTAACCCTCTTTGCTTCTCAGTATTGCCATTTTTTTCCTCCTCTTCCCTTAAACATAGGTGACTTTTTTAATCATCCTGCCCATGAGTTCTAGGTAATAGTAATGATCACTATGAACAAATTTTCATCTGAGGCAATACAATGCATAAGATTTTGAACATGACTTGCCCATTGATTAGATGGATCAGGTAAGGGACTGAAAAGAGTAAAAAATGACTCAACATTTTCGACCTTGTGTGACTGGGAGGATGATAGTGTCAAATTTTTTGGGGAAAGATAAAGTTTAAGGAGGGAAGTATTCAGTTTGAGGTTCATCAAGGACAATTGGGTGGACATATGCAATATACAATTGAAAATTTTGTATTAGATCTTTGGGGAGATATTGCAAAGATCAATTCATGGAACATAGGTTGTTTTCTGAGTGTATGTTATAGCCTCTGGAATAGACAATGTGAATGCAGAGCCTGCTATGTCTTGGGCAATCATCCTAGAAGAACTTCCCACTTACAGGTTTTAGGCATACGTCTAGTAATGACCATAAGTTAGGGGAAAGCCTAAGGATGTAGATTTTCATAAAACTCGGAGAAAGAATAGGTAGGTTCCCATTGACTAAGATCCTATAGGGCAAGTCAGTCCCTGAGGGAAGTGATTCTTTCAATAATGAAATTCTAGCCACAGCAACATAATTTTTTTTGAGGAAGAAGAAAAAGGGAACTTTTCTAAAGAGAAATATGTATGTGTTTAGGCAACTCATCGATATGTTCAGTAAAAAGACATGTTCAGAAATGGAAGATAGGGCATATAACATGATGAGTTCAAAATAATGACATAGTCTGCTAAGAATGGTATCATGTGTGCTAAAGAAAGGAAGGAAACAAGTGTTAATTAAGTGTCTACTATGTGCCAGGCACTGTGGTAAAGTGGTTTACAAATATCTGATTTGATCCTCATGCTCAACTGAGCATTGTGGGTACAACCTTTCAGGAATAACTTTGACAAAATTCCAGAAGAGGGAAACCAGGAGTGAGATACTTGGAACCATGCCATAGGTTGAAAGGTCTCTGAATGTTTAGTCATGAGAAGGGAAAATCTACAAAGAATATGATTAACTATCTTCAAGTATTTGAAGGACAATCATGTAGAAAAGGGATTAGTTGGTTCTGCCTAGCCCCAGAGGGCAGAACTAATAGCAATGTGTGGACATTATAGAGGACTTTGTATATAGCATTTTGGAAGTTCTAGAGCTGGCTTAACTTTAATAGGTTGTAAGTTCCCCATCAGGAAAAGTCTTCAAGCAAAGATTAGAGATCCCACCAGGGTTCCCTGTTCCACTTAACATTAGAATAGGGTCTATGAACTTGATTTTTTTCCCCTTGATATTTTCAAATTACTTCAATGTAATTGGTTTCCTTTGTAACCCATCTGTGTATTTTATTTCATGGATTTAAAAACTTTATTCTGGAGGAGGTCTATCAGTTTCCCCAGACTGCTGAAGGGCTTCATGACAAAAAAAGGGTTAAGAACCCTGGGTTCTTAAGGATAAACTTTGAGGTCTTTTCCCAATCTAAAGTTCTGTGATAAGGATTGTACATCCTAATTCTCTTCCATCCCTGTTGAGGTTAGAGTGAATACCAAGAGATAGATGATAGTGGGTCAAAGCTTAAATCACAGAACAGATTTACTTTTTGGTTCAGAGAGACTCAAGAATTATGCTTATGGGTGAAGGCAGAGCATAAATATGAGGTGATGAGAACAGAGATACAAGTATCTCAGCTTATCATTTATTTTCCTCTTAACATTTTTCTGTTTATCAGATCCTGAGGGATTTGGTATTACATAGACACAATCTCCTAATATTTGAATGGCCTTGCTTTTCAAAAGGCCATTCCCCCAAATGCAAAAATAACTAAATCACTGCATATGTGTTTTCAGTTTATATTGAGTACAATTCCTAAGAATCAGTAAATTGCTTCCAGTTTGGAGAAAGACCAAGGATCATTAAAATGAATAATAAAAAGGAGAGTTTTTAAAATAGCACAATAGAAAGAAATATTCAAATAGAATACCATATAGGACACTCATAATTTGGTCTTAGACATTTTTCCAGTTTTTGTTTTTTAATTCTTGGACTCAAAGCTGAAAATGGATTGTTGGAAACATCTCGAAAGGACATTGCATTGAAAGCAAAATGTTCAGTAATGAGCACCCCCAAAAGACTGCTTTTAGGATTAATTATGTGACTAGAAAAAAAAATTAGCAAATTAGAAAGCTAATAGAAAATTACAAAGGGGCCTGGTTGGTTTCACCAGCTATTTTATATTGTTTTTCCAGTTTGGTGGTGATAGTTTTTCTCACATTTTAGGGGCCATAACTGAACAACATAAAAGGGATGCTATCAAGTTAACTTTCAATAACTTATAATAACAGAATATAAATCATTCCATAAAATATGTTGCTGTTAGAAAATTGTGCTTAGTGTATAGTGGAATAGAGGCCTTTAATTTTTAAATGACCATTCTTTAAAGTTTAATGAAGAACTGAGAACTCTAGCTATTTTTTTTTAAAGAGAAGTCATGGGTAGCTTGAGCTGTGCATACACTTGTCCCTTTTATTTTTGCAGTCTCTATTTTATCTCTTTTGTTACTGTATAATAACTTAGCAGATGAATACCTAGCATCAAAATATTTTATACAGTGGGGAGCAAAAACAAGTATGAATACTATATAGAGTTCAAAACAGGTATCTGTGCTATCACAGATGTGTCCATGATTATTCATCCGACTCTTGAATCAGTAATTCCAGTAGTAGGTTCCACAGATTTATCATTAATTTTATTAAAACTGAAAGCAACAGTATGAAGCAGAATTTTAAACAATTAGCTAATATCTCTTCCTTTTTTTTTTTTTTTGGGTTAGGCAATGGGGTTAAGTGACTTGCTGAGGGTCACACAACTAGTAGGTGTTATGTGTCTGAGGCTGGATTTCAACTCAGGTGCTCCTGAATCCAGGACTGGTGCTCTGTCTGCTGTGCTACCTAGCTGCCCCCACTAGTATCTTTTTTTGGGCACTCTATCCGTAACAGAGATGACTTCAATTTCATATCTGTGAGTTCTTCTGAACTCTTTCTACTCACTCCCTCTGGGGGTGAAATCAAGCTTAAAGTTACGTTAAAATGGTAGGAGTTGATTTAAAGACTATATTTAAAGAAAATATACAGAGGATACCCCATTTTGTGGGCCAAATAAACTGATAAGCAGTTCATAAAGAGAAGTTTTGGGTCCATGGAGGAGGGACGTGATTATGAAAACCAACTTTGTCCAGATCTCAGGATCATTCCTGGAAGGAACAACTTGAAAATCTATATAAGACTAAGTTTAAACAGACAAGCATGCAGGAGATGAGATACTTGAAATAAGTTCGAGTATAAATTGGAAATTTTGAATGTTATAGTAACTGGCTCAGGTCCTAGGAGCTGACTGAATAGCACCTCCCATAGTGTATAACTTTCACCCGAGCAACTTGCTGACTCAACTAGAAAGTCTGGCCCTTTTTTTCCTCTAGGATACATATAAGCCTAGATTTTAATGGGGTCATACCTAAATAACCCAATTATAGCAGCAGATACTTTAAAAGCCCTACAGCAAACCAGACAATCTGTGGTGGTGGTTGAGTGAAAAAGTTTATATGAGTATATTCTGCAGGTTCAGCTATTTTTGGAAAATATTTCAGTAGAGTTGCCAATGGCTAATTCTTTGCAAGTGCAATAGAATTCCTTTATCTTCTCTGAAGTGAAATTGTAAGTGATTTTAGAGGATTTTTTTGTTCTGGTCACTATAGTGACTACTTTGGGTTATATAGCAAAAGACTACCATGATGATGCAAAATATTATTTCTCCTGACCTTTTACCAGCTGTTGCTACCCTGAACCATGGCCAAAAGAAGAAAATCCTTTGTAGAAGAATTTGGCTTTCTTTTGTCACCCGTGTTGTGTATATTACAGTTGTTATGGTTACAAGAATCCAGTTTGGAGTGAGCTCTTTGGTAAAGTTGGTTTTCTTTGTGATTTTTGTTCTCTTCACAGCAACAGATGCAAATGCTCTTTAAAGGGTTTACAGAGCCCCCAAACTGATTATTTCATCACAGATTAATTAAGGAAAAAATAACTTGTAGGAAAAGGGATGTCTACACCATTGCTAACTTCATTCATTATTTCCTTCATTGAAATCAATAGTTTGGAAAGGTGACTAAGGATAACATCACTTCCATTTGTCTCCCCCACACCACCTCCCCCTCACCAATGCACCTCATATATTTTCTGAAAAAGGCTTAAATGTGTGCCTGCCAGTGACATGGCTGTGTAGGCCCTGGCCAAGTCACTTAATTGCTCAGTGACCCAGGCAAGTTTCAGATCTAGTTGTTATTAGAGACGGGGTCATGTAAACTGGTAGAGTGAGTTTCTTCACCCTATACCAATGAAATGACATTTCTAATCCCTTAAAAAGGCTTAAGACAGTTGAAAATAACTAGAAGTTGAGTGTCATTTTCCACTTTTTCACTGAACAGCTTTCATAGGACAATTGTCAATACAAATTAAAACCAAATTTTGTTTTAAAATTTTAGACAGAATGGTAAATGTGTTCACAAGGAACATTGTGATTAGCACCCCTTCATATACTTTTTTCTAGATAGCACTTCTAATGTTATAAGCAATTCCAATGTGACAATAATTTGCTATTCTCTTATTTATTGATAAATTTAATATCTTTTTGATATTTGAAAATATACAGAGGTTACCCCATTTTCTGGGCCAAATAAGTTCCTGATTTTCTTCATTTAAGCTCTCAGAAAGTAAATACTTGACTCCTGGAGTGATAACAATGAAATGCATTCTTTGTTAACTCTGACCTTTTCCCTGTTTAAAAAAAAATCTGACAGAAAAGTAGCAGATTTGAGAATATAATAAATGTACCATCCCCCCAACGGTAGCCTTATTTTGCCTTATCCAGCTCTAATTGTAGGATTAATATTTTATTTTCTCTAGACTAATGTTATTTTAAAGAAAGCAATATCAATAATGCTATTGTCCTTTAGTGACCTTCAATGTCCCCTGGTCTGTGTGGTTTGTGATGAGAAGTGACCAAATTAGGAACTGCTTTAGTGCTGTTAGTAACAACAAATTCTAACCCTCTAGCATTGTATGTCTGTACTAGCTATTCCTTAGAAGTTTGTGAATAAACTTCTTTGGAATTTCGTGTGATTTGATGAATATTTATTAATTAATTGCTTTCTGTGTACAGAACCCAGTGCTTGGTGCTAGAGAAAAATAGAAAGTTTATATAATCAACTGCATCTGAATTGTAGAAACATCATATCAAATTTCCCCAAATTATCATATGAGCATATGGTTTTTAAATAGGAAAATATTCCCAAGTGGAGGTTTCAAGGTGTCTAAACTGTTTTTGGGGAAGGGTAAGAAAGGAAAGGAGGAAGAAAGAATGTGGATTCTCTGAAACTGGGCAGATTCTAGGGGGCTGGCAAGTGGATCAAGTTATTTGCAACATTTAACTTATATTTTCTAACGAATTGCCATGAAGCGTCATGGAGAAAATTAGTTTGTTCTTGGCATTTGAAGAACTCTTCCTTCTTACCTCCTACCCCTAAAGAAATAAGTTCCTCTGGAGATCTTGAACCTCCTCACTCACTCTATGTGACATTTTCTCTGTTTTATTTCAATTAATTGGAGAGTGGATTCCAAGCAATTGTGAACTGAATTATATGCTCTAAGCCCAGTCTGGTTTCTATCCACATCATTAAGAGTCTCTGAGAACCCCCAGTGAATCTGGAAACTTGTACAAAGAATGTCTAGAAACCTGGTAGTGACTATTAGGTGATGAGCCAAGTTGCTTCTCTATTATTCAGCTGATTGGGAGTAATTAAGAGAGCCCGGTGTGCCTTGTATGGTGACTGGATTGCATATTAACACAATTTACTGTCATTTGTATCTATTTATTGTTGTCAGTAGGAGGACTGGCATGTGTATTACAGCAGCCTATCACTTTTAGACAGTATTCCAAATAGAAGAACAGACATTCTGTAGTTGGAAATAATCAGTGGAAGTCATTGTTGATATCAGAACAAAAACTCAGGTCTTCTAACTTTTGACAGTGTCACTAGATTAGTGTTTATGTGTTTTTCAGAGAGTTTTTTGCCTATAATTCTTATTAGATCATCAGTAAATAGTCTTGTATTGATATGATTACATTTGTTTGCATCTGTACAATAGATTAAATATTTAAAAAATTTTCAATTAATGTATTTTTAGTTTTCCAACATTCCCTTCCATGAGCTTTTGATTT
Source organism: Phascolarctos cinereus (assembly GCF_003287225.1). NCBI lineage: Eukaryota > Metazoa > Chordata > Mammalia > Diprotodontia > Phascolarctidae > Phascolarctos > Phascolarctos cinereus. The sequence goes on along the minus strand of NW_027555847.1, from coordinate 408,130,151 downwards.
TTAAATTTTCTCCGCCTCCCTCCCCTCCCCTTTCCCCAAGATGGCATGCAATCTGATATAGGCTCTACATATACATTCTTATTAAACATGTTTTCACATTAGTCATGTTGTGAGGACTAATTAGAATGAATGGGAGGAACCACAAGAAGGAAGAAACAAAACAAAAGAGAGAGTAAATAGTATGCTTCCATCTGCATTCAGACTCTTAAGTTCTTTCTTTGGATGTGGATAGCATCTTCCACTGTGAGTCTTTTGGAGTTGTCCTAGATCCTTGCATTGTTGAGAAAAGCTAAGTCTATCAAAGTCAGTCATTACACAATGTAGCTGTTACTGTGTACAATGTTCTCCTGGTTCTGTTCACTTTCCTCAGCATCAGTTCATATAATTCCTTCCAGGTTTTTCTGAAGTCTGCCTGCTCATTTCTTATAGCATAATAGTATTCCATTACATTCCTGTATCACAGCTTGTTCAGCCATCCTCCAGTTGATGGGTATCCCCTCAATTTCCAATTCTTGGCCATCACAAAAAGAGCTGCTATGAATAGTTTTGTATATGTGGGTCTTTTTTCCCATTTTTATGATCTCTTTGGGATACAGTGCTGGAAGTGGTATTGCTGGGTCAAAGGATATGCACATTTTTATAGCCCTTTGGGCATAGTTCCAAATTGCACTCCAGAGTGATTGGATCAGTTCACAGCTCCACCAAGCAATGCATTAATGTTCCAATTTTCCCACATCTTCTCCAGCATTTATCATTTTCCTGCATTGTCATGTTAGCCAATCTGATAGGTGTGATGTGGTACCTGAGTTGTTTTGATTTGCTGTTCTCTAATCAATAATGATTTAGAGTATTTTTTTTTACCATATGATTATAGATAGCTTTAATTTCTTCATCTGAAAACTGCCTATTTGTATCCTTTGAACATTTATCAGTTGGGGAATGACTTGTAGTCTTATAAATTTGATTAAGTTCTTTACATATTTTAGATATGAGGCTTTCTCAGAGACACTGGTTGTAAAAATTCTTTCCCAGTTTTCTGCTTCCCTCCTCATCTTGGTTGCATTGACTTTGTGTGAAAAACTTTTCTATTTAATACAATCAAAATTATCCATTTTACATTTCATAATGTTTTCTATCTCTTGTTTGGTCATAAATTCTTCCATTCTCCATAAATCTAACAGGTAAACTATTCCTTGCTCTCCCAGTTTATTGTATCAGCCTTTATATGTAAATCATGTACCCATTTTGACTTTATTTTGGTATACAGTGTAAGATGTTGGTCTCTGCCCAGTTTCTATCTGCCATACTATTTGCCAGTTTTCCCAGAAGTTTTTGTCAAATAGTGAGTTCTTATCCCAGAAGCTGGGATCTGTGGATTTATCAAACAGTAGATTACTAGTCATTGACTACAGTGTCTTATGTACCTAACCTATTCCACTGATCCACCACTCTATTTCTTAGCCAGTACCAAGATGAATTTTTGAAAAGTAGGTAAGTCAGCTTTTGTAATAACTTAAAATGTAGTAGTGCAGTTAATTATTTAAAGGGACTTTGTAAGAAATGTCTTTGTCATGCAAAGAGTGCCTAAACTTACTGACTATAGGCAAAATGCTGTATCTTTCCTCACAGCAGCTCCCTTGGGTGGAATGGTAAAGGACATTTATTCATGTCTCAGAGAGCAGTTTTAAGGATACATTTTTCTTTTTGTACATCATGTAATATGAATTTCAGACTTAGTACCATATAGGTTTATAATGTAGAAGACAAAATGCTAGTTGCATAGGTTGCAGGGGTGTGACATAAGACTCTTTTGCTTTAGAGAACACAGCTAGATATTTGACAGTGCATTTGGGGTCAGGAAACGAGGGTATGTATCTATGAGGCCATATCAGATATGGCAGGTGAAGACTATTTTAAATCTAGGTTCACATGTGAAGTAAAACTCTTCATCCTATACAATTAGTTCTTCTGTACTTAAATAGTTCATTTAATGGGTACCACAACCTAGGAACTTTTTTTGTATTTCATTAGGCACATGAATTCCAGGGTTCAGTAAATCCCTGGCATCAAAACATCTCAACCTTTTACATGTTATTGACATTAACTTAGTCACTCAATTCTTAGAGTTAAGGTAGTATATAGCCAGGAAAAACTGAGATATACAGCTATTTGAGGAATAGGAAGTAGCATATGCGAAGAAAGGAAGCAAAGAAGCAGGAAGAGGGGGAAAGAGTATGTAAGAACACATTAAACCAGATTGCATGAATTAGGAAGACTTTGCCCATTTCTTGACTTCTTCCAACCTCAACTAACCTGTGAAGGGATACATTTACTGAATGGCTAGATTGCTTAATAGGATAAAACCAGGCATCTTTCTGAAGACAGAATGCTAGTTACATAGGTTGCAGGGGTGTCATGTAAGACCCTTTTGCTCTAGAGAACACAGCTGGATACTTGGCAGTGCATTTGGGGTCAGGAAATGAGGGTAATACCATCAAGTGAGTTCCAAATTTCATGCTGCCAAAAAAATAATTTTTGTGGCTTTTTTTTTGGAGTAACAACTCCCAAAGGGAAAGATCTGAATAGTACAAGCACCATTTTGACAGCCAAAATCACTGGGTTATTATTGGGATATGATTACAGTTTGGTCTGGCAAAGGGTATGACAAAGCATTTCTATCATTTTGTTTAGAAGCCAAAAGTTCTGTTTGTGCAGAGCTTAGTCAGTCTTAGATTTGCATAAAGAAATATAGATTCTACAAAGTTTTTATTTTGAAAGCCCTATGTTATGATAATCATATGGGCTTACATTTTCTAAACTTCTTATGTGGTTCAATGAAATTTATATTTAATCAGAACTAATAATAAATACATATATGTGTCTGTATGTGTGTATGTACATATATAGCATATATATAGTATATATATTATATATATATATATATATATATGTGTGTGTGTATATAGTAAATGTACACTTACTTTTCAAGTGCATGTTGGCTTTAGCATCTGTTATAAAAATCCATAGCCTTATATGGTTGGCATGGCAGGAATATAGAATACAACAATCCACATGGTGTTAATCACCCTATTTTAAAGACTATTAGAGAATGCCCACTGTTGGTAAGAGTGGAGAACAGACTGTCACATGAATGATGAAATAGAATACCACTTGTAGGCTCATTAAGGGAAAGTTATGGCTCCAGCTTGGGCATTATGACTTTATTCATGTCCAGGTGTCTGAATGTAAGCCTAGCTGAGTTCCTGCAGGAGAAAATATGGTCAGGAGTTACAAAGTGCCTTGACACTGTAGCTATCTGATACTTTTCTCACTTTACCAATTCAATTCTGTGCTCCAACAGCTGACCTTTCCTATAAAAATTTTTAAGCACGTAGAAAAGTTGCAGTCCTTTATTGGTTGACTCCTGGAAAGTGATTGTCTCTCTTATTCTGGGCATAACTGATCATACATTATTCAGGAGTAAGATCATGGAAGTATGTTCCCTTTTCCATGTCCCAGGAGAATAAGTTACATATGTTCTCCAGACTGTGAAAAGAACTGGGATATCTATCCTATTAACAATTTGAGCAGTGCAGAAATGTGTAGTTGAGAAGTGAACAAAATCTTATGAGCAGTTAAGACAGTGAAGCCCATATGCTTCACTAAACTTTTACTGCTTAATAAAATCTTTGCTAATAGAAATTAAAATAGGGCAGAGAAAGTTTAGTTTTTGTATACCTATTAATTAAAAGTAAAATATTCTTCATTTCAGAAAAATATCCTTCATTTCATCAGTACTTGGAAGAGATTCAGAGACCTGAGCTCAAAATGCTTTGCCAACTGAATTGATCATTTTATCCCCAAAATACCCATAGTTTAACACCAGATGATTTCTTTAATCATGAGTTACCATGTGAGTGTAATGTTTTCAGTCAATAGAGGAAATAATTCAGTTGATAGACTGAAGTAGTTCATTGATGGCCCAAATGCTGTTAATAAACTTTTGAAAAAGAGATATATAAATAGCTCAAAAGGGTAGATTTTTAATTTGTTTAAATTTTAGATGTTTAATTTGTTTTGGCTGCTGTTATTAGACACTGACTTGGGCCATAGTCCCAGAAGAGAATATGATTTAAAAGTTCACTTCATCCCTGCTGGCAGGTGCTGAAAGAATTGGAAGATTTCCCTTCCTTTCTTCATCGATAATCTCTACTGGTGGAGGAAGCCACAGTGATGACATCAGGGGTCCATCAAAATCTCTTAGTTATACTTAAAATCTATAACTATAGGAGATACATGAATAAAGAATGGAAGTGAAAAATTTGGGGCAAAAAATTCAAAAGTGTTTGTCTGGAATCTAGGGTGTTTGGAAATGAATAAAAGCAGTTGGAAGGAATATTTCTCCAGGTTTTTGGCACTTTGTGAAATTGCAGTTTTGTCATACATCTGCTTTGTATGAAAGGCTGCCTCTGCTATGATATGGGAATTGTCCAGTACCCATGCTGATATAACAAACTTGAGTTCCCTTGTGTACACAACCACCAGATCAGGTTTTCTGGATGGATATACACTAGCTATACATATTTAAGATCTTAATTCAGACCAGTCAGGAAGGCATTCTATGTGTGCGTATGTAGATTTAGAATTTATTGTAATATTCATATTTTTCTAGAAAGAAATGGAACAAGATGGCCTTGTAATAAAGAGAATATTTCAATTTATTTCAGATTTTTGAATCCAGAATAAGCTTCAATAAGTGACTGCAATGTAATCATTATTTGGGAATAGATTATCACATTTCTTAAATATACCATAATATGAAGTAGCTCTTCTAATCAGTGACTTTAAAAGCCATAAATGGGGATAATTGCTTCTAAAGAGAAAGTCAGCTGAATTCAAGTTACCAAAATATGGTATAGCAAAGTGAGAAGAGTACTGGATTGGAAGTTAAAAAATAGGGGTTTGAGTTCTAATTCTGTCACAGTAACTTCCCCTGTAACTCTAGGGAATTCACTTTAATTCTCTGGGCCCCAGTTTCCTCGTATATAAAATCAAGGGCTTGTACAAACTGTTCTCTAACATCCCTTTGAAGATTAACCTGTGATGGATTTGCTTTTTCCTTGTTCTCCTTTTTTTCTTTTTGTTTTTGTTCTTGTTCTTCTTTTGTTTTCCTTCTCCTCCTCTTTCCCCTAGGTCTAATTCTAGGTCTAGTTCTTGTTCTTCTAGTTCTCCTCCTTCTCCTCTTCCTCCTTTCTTTTCCTGCTTCTCCTTCTTTTTCTTCTGTTCCTCTCCTTCCTTTTCCTTCTCTTTTTCTTCTTTCCACTTAGATAGAATAGGTGAACAATTTTCATGAATTTGGTTTGCATTTATTTTTAATTAGATTTAATGACTGCTTTTTTTTTTTTTGCTTTGGCACAGAGTTTTGTTTGCTTTACAACACTCCAGGAAAAAAATGTTTAATTTCTTTAAAAAACTCAAAAATTGAATAAAATTTAGGAAAAATATGAAAGAAATCACATCTTGTTCAGGTTAGGTTTTATGTGACTTTTTTTTTCTAAATAGAAAAATAAACAAAACATAACTTAATGAAATCAGAATTGTTCTTTTAAAATAAAACTGTTTTGACTGTTAGTGAGTCAGAAATGGTATCCAAGGACTACTGTAATTTTGAATGCCTTAAAAGGATATTGAGGCTATATTATAATAATCATGCTGATACTGTGCCATGTACTAGTTGAATCCTCTCTAGAGGAAATTTCACTTCCTTAATAAAGTCATTTAATATGAAAAATGTATGTTGCAGTAGAAATGTAAATGAAATATTTCAGCTACCCAAGTATCTTACTACTATGCCTGTGGCACAAGGGGTACTTTGATTATTGCCAGAATCCAGAGTAGAATAAACCTCTGGCATATTTATCCACGGTCAGGGTAGGACAGTAAGAACCAACATTGTTGCCCTTGCTGAGCCAAGATCTGGGTTTCAATGATCCACCCCAGCTGCTGCTGGCTCTATTTTAAGCTCTCTAAACATCTGGGCTTGCTGCTAACAACCAAATAGCCAAAGGAGGGGTGCCAAAGTACATTGTCCTCTAGCTTCTGGCAATGATAAACCACTTCTGGAGCATCTTGATAACATTAGAGATATCCACCTGCAATCATTATGCTTATATGATACCCATTTCCTAACCTCCCTCTCCTGCTTTGTTCTAGGATATCTACTTCTAGGAAATGGGTGCTATCCATATCCTTCCTTCCTGGTTTGTTATAGAGTGAGGGAGGGCATAGGGTAGGAATAAAAATGGGAAGGCAATGGAAAAAAAAGGAAGATGGAAATTGTAACAAAATTTCCACAGATGTTTTTGTTAATGTGATTTTTGGAAGTGGAAGGAATTTGCCATCATAAGGTTTTCATTAATTATTTCCTAGTTCTAATAAGTGAAATTTAGCTATGTTTATGGATGTAGTCTTAGCCATGGTGAATCAGAAAATAAACTGAAATATAAACCAGGGTAGTTGCCAGCTTGTAGAGAACTTATTATTAGAGAGTAGGAGAGCGCTGCTTGTATTTTTCATTCATTTACAGTTATCCCTATGCCCAGGAGAATTTTTTGCACTTAATCTTGTTATTAAGCTTGCATGATCTTTTAGCTCTTAGGACTACTGATGGTAGTAGAATTCTGTACTAGAGGACCATAGGTCTGATTCAATATAGTAAATTTTCTGCTTCTACATAAGGGGATTTTATTTTTATGGTGTGGCTTTTCCCAAACACCTTAAGAATTGACTTGCTCCATTCCTTAAATCATTAGTTCAGAGTCAGTGTTGGAACTCCTTTCCATTGAGTCTAAAGAAATATCTTTGACTATAATTCCAGTTGTGAATTTAGACAATGCATGTATTCTAATGAGTAGAAAGTCTACAGAACTGAATTAATTGGGAGGAAATAAATGCCTGACAAATAGGAAAAATGTGATTATAGAATTTAAAAAGGCACAACTTTATTTTTCTCATTCTCTTTCTCTTTTTTTTCCCCTTTTTTGTAATAGATACTATGCTTCATCCCACTTGTTGATAGGGCCAAAACCACACATGTAGCCAGAGGTTTTTATTTGTTTGTTTGTTTGTTTGTTTTGCTGACACACCTGTAGCATTTTTCATCCTTTGGATGAGGATGTGGGTGCATTTTGCAAGGTGAGAGTGATATCAGTTACAAGCTACTGGAAAAACACACACACATACACAGAGTGTACCTCATAGCCTGCTACTGACTATATTATTTCTTACTCAATTCAAAGACAGTCAAGGAATATGTTTTCAAATTGTATCATAAATTTCCTATAAATAGAAAAACTAATTAATTAGTTAATTAATATTGAGATCCTACTCTGTTTTGTAAAAATCCAGAACTTCTCTTTTCCTATAAAGTTTTCTCTCCCTTTCCCAAACTCCAGTCTCATAGGCTTAGAAAAACACTAGTTTCTGACCATATAAATTATTAACACTAACAAATAGTGCAAAGACATAAATGATTACTTCAACAATGAGATCGTCAACAAGCACAGTCACTTCTTAACCAGCATTTTGACACCTGACTTTTTCAGCACCATAGTTTTCTCAGGGTGGTACTCAAAGTCTTTCAGAGTCTTCTCCAGAGAAACATATTCAATTCAATTCTTTCACATTGTCAGTGTGAAATTCTTTCACACTGGCAGTTAACTCTTGTAGTCTCTCACAAACTGATTCTTGCTGACAGTTAACTCTGAGTCTTCTCTGAAAAATAATTCATGCAAATCTTTTCTTTGGGTCTCACACAGACTTTTTCCAAGATGATAGTTATTAGCCTCTCGTAGACTGTTCCTAAGATTCCAGTTTATTGTTATTCCCCAGGAATCTGTGCCCGTTATTAAAAAAAATATTGAATCAAAAACTAAATTCTCTGTGCCATGGGCTACTTAAGTTGAGGTTACTTTTTTTTTTAAGCAATGATTTTGTATGGCTGTATCTAAGTTTTGCTGCTTTGGAAGCTATCCTGTTTCCATTGGTTTTCAATGACACCTGATTTAAAGGATTTTTTTCTACTTCCTATAAATGTCATTTTTGTAAGGGTCACAAAATTGCACTGATGGAGGTATAGTCTATTTATTGCCCTTCACTACAATATCCCAAGAAGCTGGTTATTCCACTTACTAGCCACTTGTGAGCACAATTATTTGTGGTGTAAAAATGGCTATTTCCATAAAAGGGGTCTTGGGAGAGGTCCCTTTAAAAGCTGAACCCCAAATAACTTTGTTATTCTAGCCAAATACAAGTAGATTTTGATATATTCTTTCTTGTCATCTCCAATTCTGGAAAATGTAATCAGTCACACATATGCTATAGGTTTTAAGTCAGTTTACTTACTATAAACATTAAATAAAAAAGTTAACAGCTTATTAAAGCTTTAAGTACATTCTTTCATTTTATTGTATTGTAATGTAGAGATAGCAATAGAAGAAGGATACGGGTCATTCAGGCACATAATTTTTCCACAGACGTTTATCATTTGTTTAATTGAATTTGTTGAAATGAATTGAAATATTGAGAAAGACAAAGATAAAAGATAATTTCAATTGTAAAAAAATTAAAAATTAGGCAAAGAAAATAAATGTGCTTAAAATTAGAGGAAAAGTATGTGCTAGAAAAAAAATCTTTGCATTAAACATCTCTAATAAAAGCTTGATATGGACTTTTTTTCAAATGAAGAAATGCAAACAGTTGACAGTCATTGGAATAGTGCTCAAAATCCCTCAAATTTTGAAATATCTAAATTAAAACAACTCTGAGGTATTAACTTACATTCATCAAATTGGCAAAGACGGCACAACATGGAAAAATTTAATGTTGGGGCCGTTGGAAAAAGAAGCATACTAATTCACTTCTGTTGTGGTTGTGAATTGGTATGTTTTGGAAAATAATTTGGAATTATCCAAAAATGCCACAAATTGTTTTTCATAGAATTAAAGCCTATGAACAATAAAGAGGCCCTTGGGGTCATCTAGCCTAAACTTATAATGCCACAGCTGAGAAAACTGAGGCTAGAAAAGGCAAATGGCTTGCCTAGAGACAGCTAGGTGGTACAACAGATAGAGCATTGGGTGTGGAGTCAGGAAGACCTGAGTTCAAATTCAACTTTAGATACTTAATAGCTGTGCTGTGAGAATCAGTAGGATAGTATTTATAAAGCACTTATCACAGTGCCTGGCACAGTTTTCTTAACAGTTTCACTACTGAGTTTATATTCCAAGGAGACCATTGACAGAAAGACTTAACCAGTACAAAAAATTATTCTTAGCAGTACTATTTGTAACAGAAAAACAGTGTAAAACAACAACAGCAACAAACTTTTTGTCTGCTGAGAGTGACTGAACAAACTCAGGCATTTAAATGTACTGCAATGTTATTTTGCTATAAAGAACAAAGAATATGAAGAATTTGAAGAAAAGTGGGAAGAACTATGCAAAATGAGATAGAGCAAAGAAAGTGGTATCAAAAGAATAACAAAACCTATGATTACAATTTACATTATTAGGTAACTTCAAACAGTCAAATGAAACAAATAGGAAAATTTTACCTCAGAAAACCACAGACAATCCTGGTTCCCACTTATTGTTTTTTTCTAATTTTTCATTTATTTTGTGCTAAACTTAAGAAATAAAACAAGAATTTCCATAACATAATAGACCACAAAAAAAGATGATTGCACATGAAAGTTCAAATCTATTGTGTACAACTTGCTATTCCTTTTAAATAAAGCTATTATGAAACTTTTTTTCCTTCCACCCCCCACCCTAGAGATGGCTACCATTGCACACAAATATATACACATACATACACACACACACACACACACACATACACACATATACATATAATCATTCTCTACATACTTCTGTTTATCAGTTCTTTCTCTGGTTGCAGATAATGTATTCCTTCATAAGTCCTTTGTAGTTAATTTGGGTATTTATAATAGTAAAAATGACTTAGTCACTCAAAGTTGTTCTTAAAACAATATTGCTGTTACTATATACAACATTCTCTTGGTTCTCTCATTTCATTCTTTACTATTTCATGGAAATCTATCCTTTTTTTTCTAAAATCATTAAGCTTATTGTTTTTTATATCACAGTAGTGTTTCATCATCATCACACACCAAAACTTGTTCATCCATTCCCCTAGTTGGTGGGCATCTCCGCAATTTCCAGTTCTTTGACACCACAAAGAGAGCCACTATGCATATTTTAGAACATATCCTTATTAAGGCTAAAGCACATGGTATTCTTTGCTTTGAAAAAGTACAAAACTAGAAAAGTAAGTTGTATTATCAGTATAAAAATAGTGTTATGCCTTTTTGTTTAATTGTTTTCACAATTTGACTTGTAGGGAGTTTACTTGTGAATTTGTTGTGGTTTGCATCCTATCTCAACACAAAAATCATTGAGTAGATCTTGAAAACAGATATAGTGATCATTATAGTTGATTCTCTTATAGGATTTAAATTCCAACCATATTTAAATTATCCAGGGAAAATGAGCATTTATTTTAAATTAATAGATATTTTAAAGAGATTCCATAGTATCCTTTAGTAGTTTATTTTGTAATTTTTTTTAAGTGAAGGCTACCCATCTTTCTTACTATATTTTAAGAACACTTTACCCATTGCTGTATTCTTGGCAGCAGTGGAAAACAGTTGCTCAAACACTTGAAGGTATTTTTCCCTACGAGTCTGAACTTCTGTTTGTTCTCTTTGAGGACTGTCTTGTCCCTGATTGTTGATTGAAATTATAAACATAGACCTGAGTGCCTTGCTCAGTTATGGGCCTGTGTTCCTGTCCTCTCTTCTCTGTTTGTAGTTATGGTGGTACAAATTAACACTAGAATAATAAGATTCTGGTGTTTTTTTACCCTCGAATGTGCCGCACTCAGAAATTTTTGGTGGGCAGGGAAGTTCAGTGTGCCACCTACATTCCTTCAGTTTGACCCTGTTAATGACCCTTTCTCATAATCATGGCACTGTTTGTGTTTGTGAGTTTCTGTCCTGATTTTTGCCACTGGTGTTACTTTGGAATCAGTGCCGTTATAGAACAGGGCTGTTATGATGTTCTTCTGTAATTGCGTCAAGGAAATGAAAGCATTATTGGGAGGATTGTGGAGAGATCAAATAGCTGTTACCTCCAAACTCAATTCAGTGTTGTTGATCAGGTGATCTAAATCTAAGCTTACATATTAATGAAGTTCGTGCTGTATGCTTTGACAGACAATATTTTCTCCTCTCCAGAAAAGGGAGACTGTATCTGAGGTTGCTCAACAGTGACCAATTAAGGCCTGTTTTTGTTGTTTAATGAAAATGACTGACAGCTTCAGAATAGATCTAGAGGATGTGAGGAATAGGAAAAAAGCAGACTTACAAAGTCTTATGTTTAATTAGACCTTATGGATTTCTCTGCTTATTGAAAGAATTCTCGGTGGGCTTTCTGATGACAATAAGATTCATCTCCCTTATGGAAGGTGATTTTTTAAAAAAATGTTTGAATTATTTCAGACTGGATGTCAAAGCTGGCTACTTGCTGTCCCCCTCCTACCCACTTACCTTACTGTTAATTTGTATATTAGTATTTGAATATGACAATGTATGTGATTCTTTCAGTCCCAGAGTCTCCCAGTATGGGGATTTCCTCCACAAATAGATATGAAAATCATATATGTGTAAGGTTGAGGCTCCCTCCCGACATACCACCTGATATAAGCCAAGAATGAAATCACAAAATGTAAATGAAGTACTGAATTTACTGTAGGGATGAACCTGAATCCTGTTATCTTTATCAGGTAGGACAACCTCTGTGACTGAGTCAAGAGGGGAAAAGAACAAGCATTTATTAAGCACCTACTAGGTGACAGGCATTGTGCCATATGCTTTGTAAACATTATAGAAATATCTAATTTGATAGTATTTGAGAATAATAATAATAATTAGATAAAACAAATTTCCTGCTTTTCTAGGGGGTCTTAAATAAGTAATCCCTTATGAATTGCGAAGTGGTTGTGAAAGAAACTCCTGTACCTACATCAGAAGGCAGTGAAGAAGGGAGATTTTCTCTCCCTCTACATTGACCATATCATTGAAATTACTATTTGATCAGTCAAAAGATATTGTATCCCTTGAGGAATCGTGAGCCACAGTCCAGACTGATGCAGATATTGAGACACTGTGGTCTGAGGGAGGAAGCAGCTTAATGAACCTAGCTGTAGAGAGAAGCATCAACTATGGAGAGGAGCAGCTTTTGGGAACCCATTTGGGCATCATGCCCAGCTGAGATGATGCACCAGAAAAGAGCTGCATGAGGTCTCTATGAAGAAATAGAGAGAGGACTTTCAGACCTGGCATTTTCAGTAGCTGTGAGTTGCCTTTCCACATGTATAGCATACATCTATGCCTCACTACCATTGAACTCTAAATCTGAGCCCACTCTTCCATGTACTATGTGTGTGTATTTCCTGGAGAGTGGATCCCCAAGATTTATGGGGAGAAGCAAGTACTGCTTTTATTATGGATTCTTTTGAGATTTATTTGCCGAGGGCTAACTGAGTCTACTGGCATTACTATTAATGGGAAGCATGTTGGTGGGGGCTTATGAACTACTTTAGCAGTACTAGCAACATTCACAGGGTTACCTCTGGATCCAATGCATAGAAGTTGTGGGCATAATCTAGAGTGAGTATGATATAGGACTTAGTAGATAAGTCCCACAAAGGCAAATTAAATGACTTGCTCAGAATCACACAGTTGGTAAATAATGAAAGAGAGGTTTCAATTCAGATCTCTTGACTCCAAGCCCAATATTCTATCCACTTTACCAGGTTGACTTCATGTTAATCAGTATCCTAACAATAGTTGAATTTTCCCACACTGTTAGTTTTGGATAACATTGTAAAGATTCTTTTTTTTTTTCTTGAAAGAGAGGGAGAAAGAAAGAAAAAGAGTGGGATAAATCCATTTAATCTGAGCAATCTGGAATTGTACCTAGAATTATGAAACTACCGATACCCTTTGACCCATCAATACCCCTTAGTTCTGTTTCCTAAGACGATTAGGGAAAAAGGAAAAGAACCTATATTTTCTAAAATATTTATAGGAGCTCTCTTTGTGGTGTCAAAGAACTGGAAATTGAGGGGTGCCTGTCAATTAAGGAATGGCTGAACAAGTTGTAATATATGATTATGATGGAATACTATTGTGCTACAAGAAATGATAAGCTTGATGATCTTAGAAAAACATGGATAGAATCTGAACAGGGGTAGTTATTTAGATGTTTCTCATATACCCTAGATTTTATTTGTTTGCTGATCTGCCAGAGTGTGCACACTCCATGATGGTTTGTCAGAGTTCACCAGCTTCTATTCTCAATCCACAATCCACATGAAACTTGGAGAATTGAAATTTGAATTAATTCCGTGACAGAAGTATTGGGAATGAATCAAAGGGTCTGAGTATTACCTCTGTACCTAGAATTATAAAAGGAATAAAGGAGAAGCCTTTGGGCAGAATTTTTGCTGGGAAAGAAAGATCGGTAGGAGATTAAATAAAAAGAAATGGAATAAGTTTCCCTTTAGGTAGTTAAGTTTTCATTTGGGAGTTCAGAATGAACTTGTTTTAAAGGAGGCATTTGAATTCTCTTGGTCTCTCCTCTGACAATGCTTCTGTTTTAGAGCAGACCTTCATCACCTCACATCTTGATTATTATAATAACCTGTTGATCGGTCTGCTTGCCCCAAGTCTCTCCCCACTCTAATTCATTTTCCATTTAGACATTAAAATGTTTTTCCTAAAACTTAGGTCCAATCATGTCACTTCTCAGTAAACTTGAGTGGCTTCCTGTTACTTCCAGGAGCAAATATAAAACTCCCTGTTTGGAATTCAAATCTCATTATAACCTAGCCTCCTCCTTCCTTTCTGGTCTTACACCTTACTCTTCAACATATAGTCTTCCATCCATCAACACTAGCCTTCTGGCTGTTCCACTACAAGATGCTCCATCTCTCAGCTCTGGGCATTCTTTCTGGCTGTCCCCCATGCCTGGAATGCTCTTCCTCCTCTGCCCTGACTCCCTGGCTTCCCTTAAGTTCCAACTAAAATCCCACATTCTACAAGAAGATTCCCTACTTCCTCTTAATTCCAGTGCTTTCCCTCTTTTGATTATTTCCTATTTATCCTGTATAAAGTTTGCTTTGTATATATTTATTTGTATGTTGCCTCCTCATTAGATTGTAAATTGCTTGAGGGAAGAGACTATCTTTTGCCTCATTTTGAATCCTATGCATGTAGCACAGTGTCTGGTACCTAGCAGGCACTTAATGTTTATTGATTAATGCTATATTTTTGTGCCTCCTATGTGCCAGGAATTGTGCTAAGTGCTTTATAAAATCAAACTCAGATTTTCTTTACTCAAAAATTCCAATGCAGGGATTATCGAATGCAATTTCTGTGAATCAGTGGATATATATATGAACCTGTCTTCAAGACACTTGCTTTGGCTTTTAACTTTCTAATAGAAAAATGCTTTTCTTGAGAAAGAAATGGGGAGATTAGGGGTTAAAGATGATAGTGACACAGAATGCTACGCTTTTTGAGGTTAGAAAAAAACCCATACTTAAATTTTGGTCCTACTTTGGGGTATCTGTCCTAAAAAATGCAATTGTATAATGCCATTTTCTGGCAGTTAAATAGCATGTTCTCATCAAAGGAGAAGCTAGCCACAGTGATGTTTAAGATAATAGGTTTGTTGGATTTAAAATGAAAGCCATCCTAAAGTCCTGTCATTTAACCCCTCACTTTATAGACAAGGAATATGAGACACAGAAGTAAGTGACTTGCCCAAGTTCATATAACTAGTGAGTAGCTGAGCCAGGGTTTGAGTTCAGGTCTCCAAACTGAAATGCAAAGTCATTTAATATTATTTCTTATTAATAGAGCAAATGTTCTTATTATCACCTATGGGACAAAGTTGAATAGGAAAGGTTGACCTTTGAATACTCCTATTTTTGATGCTGGACTAAGAGTGGGACAAAAGGACGCAATATTCATGAACGTGATACTGAATGGCACATTAACTGATATAAGGTTAATTTCAACATGGAGATTACTTAACAGCATGCAGAATAAGCATGGAAGTTATGTGATCTTCAGATTCTGTGTTTGATATTGACCTTGACTTGATAACAAACCTTCTGCAAAACAAATACGTTCAATCTACATAATGAGGTAGAATGGACATCACATTGGATTTTTCAGTTAGAAAACCAAAATCCTAGTTCTGTCTGTCATATCTATAATCTTGAGCCTCTGTTTCTTTATCTAGATGATTAAGGGGTTGGAGTAGATCAGCAATTCTCAGCTTGTGGTCCATGGAATCATGGGTGTTCTTGAAGCAAAAATATTTTCATGATAATACCAAGGTGCTATTTACTTATTAAAATAATTGTCCTTTTTCCAACTACTTATCTGTGTAAGGTTGAATTTCCTTTATATACTTCAATGCCACAGGTTGAATGCAGAAACAGATATGAGAACTCAGTTGTTTTCTATTAAGTCATATATTAAAGAGATTTACAAATATATGTAAAACAATGCTACTTTTTAGTAATTTTTTTGTTTTGGAAAATATAGTTATTTTCATAAAATATGTTATTTATATTAACATGTATTGGGTTTATTATTATATTTAAATGAATTAATAAATGGATAGTTTATAATTTCATACTTTAATATGGTGTTGAGAGAAATAACCCATAGAAAAAACAATTTGGGAGAGTCTTCAATAATTTTTAATGCTGTAAAGAGACCAAAAAAGTTTGAGGCCAAAAAGTTTAAGAACTGCTAGGTTAGATGATTTCTAACATCTATTGATGGTAGGTCTAAAATTCCAAGGTTGTATGAGTCCAGCTCAATTCTCTGCCGTAGGCTTGGGAGGGCCTTAGTAATGGTCTTTCCCAGTGCAAAGGAAAGTGTTCCTAAACTGAAGTCCCAGATTCTTTCTTATAGATGAGTTTTACATGTGAACAGAAGCAAGAATTACACTGTGATTTTATTCCAATTATAGTATAACCATATTCTTGGGAACAGAACATTAGAATTTTCACTCATACCCAGTCCAATTCCCAGGGAGACACAATTAATTCTTAATTAGACTGAAGCAGTTTGGTATAATTGATAGAGAACCTACCTCAAAGTGAGAAAACCTGGGCTCAGGTCCTGTTTTTGACATATACTGGCTGGGTAAGTCACTTAACTTATCAATGTCCCAGGCAACTCTCTAGGAGAGTTATAGAAAAAGTGCTGATTGTCATTGATCAAATAAATTTCCTTCCTGGGACTTCTCTATACCAATGAATCATTCAGTCAAGTATTAAGCACCTACATCACAACTCTGGTAGAAAATAGATATCTCGGGGATTGCTTATCTCATTTAATATAGGGAACGCCTATGACTTTGCAGACATTTATATTGACTTGGTACCTGCTGTGACAAAGCTAGTGTGCTAAGGGCTAACTTCCTAACAATATTTTAGACCTGGTGCTTATGTCTTTGTATACTTCTCTAGCATCTCTGTATTAAATATTATGGATGGAAATAGGAGAGAGACAAAGTCCATGGATTCTAATTTTGGCCTGGTTCTTGTCTTTCCTCTTCTTGCCTATGTTTTATTCTTCTTTGTTAAAGCACTCTCTAATTAACATATTGTTTGATGCTTTCTAGTGATTTTTATCAGAAAAAAATTTCAAACTTAACCACTTGTTTCTTCCTCTTTGACTACATGCTAATATAATGATATACTGTCCTATTACCTGTTTTAATGTACATTTTTCTGGCCAAATGCCAAGCACCAGGCACCCTGAATATTTTCTTGGACAGGAACTTGCCAGGAATGACACTTGAGAGATTAGCGGCTAATGAGAAACTCTGCAATAACTTTATAAGAGCCCTAGAAACATTATTTAGTGCAGACCTTTGGCTGCAAATGGTTCCAAATCAGACCTTTGCTATTCCTGGCATGAGTTTCTGTTGGAAGATAGTAACCTCTGTTAAGACCAAACAAGGTAAGGGTTATTTTGGTTACTTCAAATTTACTTTGCTTTCAAAAACATGGCTGGCATACCAGGCACTCTCACCTTGTGCCAAGTGTTGCCTCTGACACTCACATCTATCAAACGGAATTATACCTGAAGAGTTGTTGAGGGAGGGATTTGGCTCTTGTCATATGTTGCTAGTTCATTTACTTTCTTTTAAAAATACAAACATTTTTATCAATATCTTTTGTCACTGCATCACACACATTCTAGAGAAAAAAAATATTTCCCTGTATTGCACCTTACCTTCTTAAAAGACAAAATTTACATTTTTTGTTATTTTGAATTTGAGATAATGCCAATTATTGTGAACACTTCCACATATTAAATAAAATAGAGGATGATAATTAAACATAAAGCTTGGAATTTCTATTCCTTAAAGTTTGCTTTTTTAAAAAGTATACAAAAATTCAATAGGTTAGTTCCAAAGTGGTTTCACTTATTGATTTCCCTCTGAACCTCTTCCTTTTCTATTCTATGCATTTTAAATGCTTAATTGATATTATTATTTTTCTTTACACTGCTATTGCTGGCTCACTTCTCTCTCTAGGCATCCATCACCCACTCATTAAAACATTTAACCAGTTAAGCAAATCTACACGTTGACTATGACTAAAAATGAGTGTCTTATTACTTCCTTTTAGTAATCTTTTTCATTTACATTGTTGTACTCGCTGTGTATAACATTTTATTGGTTCTATTTATTTTATTCTACATCTGTTCATTTGAACCTTCTTATGATTCTCTGAATTAATCGTATTTGTTATTTTCTTTCACTTAGCATTCTTTAAAAAGCTTAATTCCAAAGTGTTTTCCAATGATCCACCAGTTCACCAATGGTGTATTAGTGTATCTGTATTCCTATCGCCTCTGCAACATTTATTGCTTCCATTTTTACTGGTCATTTTTTGCTAGTTTACAAGCTATGTAATGAAAGCTCAGTGTTGTTTTAGTTTTAATTTATCTTGCTATTGGAGATTTGGAACATATTATCACATGGTCATTTATAATTTGCAATTATTCTTTTGAAAACTGTGTGTATCCTTTGCTTTTCTATTGGAGTATGATTCTCCAATATATTTATATTAGATTTTACCTGATAGCTTGAATATTATCAGATTTTTACTACTAATATTTGCTACAAATATTCTACTCTAGTTTATCTTCCTATTCGAACATTATTGATTTCATTCAACCAAGAACTTTTAAATTTTATAGTAGAAAATTTACAAACTCCTCTTTACCTAGTTTAAAAACTTTCCTAGACATCACTGTGAAAGGTATCTCCTACTGTTCTTTCCCATTCTTTATGATGTTACCTTTGATAATCAAATTGAATATCAATTTTGAGTTTATTGTGATATATGGGATAAGATGTTGATCTAAACAAAATTTCTGACAAAATACTTTATAGTTTTCTCACAGCTATTGTTAAAATCCTAAGTACAATAATTTATGCTTTTGGATTTGCCTACTGTCTCTAATAATTAGTATTTGGACATTTAATAAATGCTTATAATTTAATTGTCTATGTTAGAAAATGCCATGTGTATATATATGTGAGTGTGTGTATACACACGTATATGTAAGCCAATATTTCAAAGATCTGTGATTTAATCATCATGGACACTCCTTATACTTCTGCAAATTGAAATTCTGTTGTTAGCCTTGAGTAGCTACTCCTAACCTCAGTCACTAACCCCACTGGATAGTCCTCTTCTGTGCTTCAATAGATCATCTTTGTAAGATACTATGGCCAAAAATTTTATCACCCAGAAGCAATGTTGATGTTGAGTCATTTCAGATTTATAGTCTGGTAGTCTGGTCCTTGAGCAATAGACATATTCTGTCACCAGGTCCTTTCTCAAAGCTTGTCCAGCTTGGTGGGACTTGTAGAAGCTCAAGTTCTTCTGGAATAGGCCATGAGAAACTGACGTTGCCTCCATGTCATAACAAGCCCCTGGAGATGGACTTTAACATAGATATGGAGGGGGAGAATCATTTTTGGGGGAAAGTGTATTAAGTGGAAATTTGGAAGCAAGTTAGTTTCTATTATATTGTGTAATTTCTCTGCTTGGGCATTTGAAGGAGAAACATTTTACTTCTTTTTATTATTTAGTGGTAGAGCAATAAGTTCATAGAATCATGGATTTTTGAGTAGAAAGGGATGTCAGAGGCTATCTGGTCCAACCCTGTCATTTACAAGTGAGGAAACTAGGACCCAGAGGGATCAAGGTCACATAGGTAGCAAATAGCAAAGCCAGAATCTGAGAACACTGAGTGCTTCACTTTGATTTTTTAATTTGAATCTCCAGTGCCTAGCACAGTGTCAGGCACATAGTAGACACCTAACAAATGCTTTATTGATTTATTATTAGTGATGCTGTGGTGGGTTTTTCATTAGTCGTAATTTTAGAATTTTCATAGAAAACCAATACTGGGCTTAGAATTACATTTTGATGAGTCATAATAATAGCTAGTATTTATTTAGCTACTATATAGCTATACCTACTATATGGTAGACACTGTGCTAAGAAATTTATAGATATCTCATTTGAATGATAAGACAATGATCACATTAAAGTTTAAAAATTTACATCCTTTTCTCAAATTCTTTGTCATTTTTAATGATTAGAAAACTATAGAAATCAGTCCTAATAAGGATCAATATCTTATTTAAATTTTTTTTGAAATGCTAGGAAAAATAACATTTTCCTTGTGGTATTTGTGATATTTTAGTTACTGCTTTTGCCTCTAGAAATTGAGCAAAGTTTCTGGCTGGACATCAGTTTCTTCATGTGTAAAATGAGAGTGTTGGGTTCAATGACTTCTAAAGTCCCTTTCATCCTTATATCCATAATCTTATGATCCTATGAATAAGTAGAAAATGTAACATAATGCCTTGGTCAGTGAGGTGTCTCAGAATACATAGCAGAGAGCTCCTGAGACAGAGAATACTGTACTGTATCATTAATACTTTCCCAACCTCACAAGAAATAGATATTGAAGGGTCTGAAGGAAATAAAGGAATCTAAGGACAGCCTTGCCTATATTGGCAATGCAAGGTATCACTGTGAATTTACTGACTTGATTAAATCCCTGATGGAAGAGGAAGAAATAATACCTGGATTAATTGAAAGAGAAAGAACACCATTAGTTATATTACATGACATAGTTTTTATTTAAAACATACTTGAAATCATTCACATGTGCTCCCATCCAAGGTTGAAATGATTTATATTTTCATAACACCTGATGTTTTATGGTACTTTGTAGCTATTCACATTTGTCTGATGAATAGACCTTTTCTTCTTTTGGCGAGATGGTGACCGTAGGGTAGTTCAGAAGACTATCATCCACCACACCCTTACAGTAAATGTTTACATTTTTACAAATAAAATAATAGCTACCTAAGCTGTGGAATGCATTTAATAAGGCATTATCATAACATAAAAGAGTTGAAGATTAATCAAAACTTTATAAACTGGTACAAAATTGATTTAAAGATTTGCATTTGGCTCCATGTGGTAAGACTGCTGATGATAACTTAGCCAAAAACAATTGCTTTGCAATTTCTTCCTAATTGCATGTGTTTTGCTGCAGGGTGACACTGAAGATATTAAAATATGAGTAACAGATGTGATGTTTGCTAATGGAGCATCACATCTCATATATTTCCTTATTATTGTTCTTTCTTTATTTATATATTTATTTGTGGTAAATTAAACTTATTCCTTTTAAAGTGTAATGCTATTCCTATTAAGTTTTCACTCTTTTTCTAGGTTTCCTGATTTTAGCACTTACTGTTTTATTAACTTGAAAATAATTTCTTTGTTTTCTAGAATCCATTTGCTATAACTTTATTATAATTATTATTAAGTGGAAATTAAAAACAAAGCATGATCAGGCTCAGTGCATTGTGGGGAGTATCATTATTACATGATCATTCTTATTAGGCTGTATATTTGCTACTTTTATTATTTCCTTCTCTATGGGAATGGAGAGAAACACTTGTTTTTAATTTTAATGAATACCAGCAACCATTAAATGGAGCTTGAATAAGAGCTCTGAAGGCTAAATAACTTGTGTGTTCATTAATTTATTCCCTCGCAGAATAATAAAATCAAAGTTGGGAATACTTTAGAGACTGCCTAATTTAATTGATATCTAACCAATAATCTCCAACACATGAACATGCAGCCTTCGTTGTGTAACCTCAAATGAAGGGGGAAGCCTACTATCCCCCTTGCAGCCCGTTCTAATTTTGGACTTCTAATTGTCATAAGACCAAATATATTTCCTTGAAACTTTCAGAGCAGTCTAATATAATCTCCCTTCTACATTACAGACTTTAAATAAATCCCAGTATTTATTAGGTTCCTAATTTGTATCAATAACTTACTCCGATACTGTGGGTGGGGTGGAGTAGATAAAAAGACACATACTATAGAATAAGGTTTAAGGCAAGGGTGTCTATAGAGACAGGAGATTAGTCTAGTATTATCTATAGGGAGATTATGTATGTATATACATACACAGACACAACACACTCACACACACACACATACACATAAATAACTCTAATTCACATGCAGACAATGTGTTGTTTTCAGGATGGTATGATGTATTTATACCGCAAGATTATCCTCACCTGCCTTACACTGAGAGGTTATAGTAGGTTCCATTCTTCCTGCTCACTCTTTATGTTCACTCCAGCTCTGGTTGTAGTAAATCCTCTATTAATCCAGGGAGTAAAATAGCAATGAAATTTTATTTATTTGCTCCCAATGTTTTCATACTTTACCTTGAGACTTTGAAAGATCTGTGATTTCATCACAATGGTAGTTTCCCCTGATGCCAATGATAACCCTTCTACATTTCATGAGCTGCTGCTGAAAAATTCATTACCTAGCACTACCCAGACTTCTGATGATGATGAATCTCTTAGCATTTAGTTAGCTTGGTTCCCGATTGGCAGATACCAAGCCAGCTGGTCATTGGACAGGTGGGTACTCAAAACCTTACCAGTTTGGTAAAAGGTACACGTAATCTCCTTTAGTAGAAAGTAATCCTCTTAAAGGCAGGGAATGTTTTGTTTGTTTCTTTGTATCCTCACCATCATGCCTTGTATTGTGTCATGAGCACTTAGTAAACATTTGTAGAATTGACTACCAGACTTGCTCTCTATTGGCATATAGCTTTCATGAACTCAGATCACCTTCAAATCGCATTGAAGCCCTGGAGTAGTATTATAGTGGGGCAGTATTTATGCTGGGTTTCATGAAAGCAGGTGTGATGCTCAGGCAGGTAATACATCTGATTTAGACATGCTAGCTTGCTTTTGGAAGAAGCTGAGATTGTTAGTCATCCATTTTTCTGACCCACTGTTCCTATATGTATTGCACCACCAGGTGGCAGTATACAAGCACATTACTCTGAAAGGAAAGACCTAGAACATTTCAGCGCTTGTATTTATATTTACTATTTTGCATTTTTAAAAATATTACAGATTTACTTATAGCATTATCATAATTGCAATGTACACATATTTTTATTACCTTGCTTTTAGCCCGTAATAACCAATATGTTCTCTTTCACATAATGAACTCTTTAAATGCAAGAAAAAAAGCAAGCAAGCTAAACCATACTAAAAAAAGGTATGTTTTCAAATTCAAGGCTGAAAGGCAGCCTACAACTCTATAAATGTAGATTATCAAGGACCCAGGTCTGCCAAAACTATTAGCTCTGAGGATCCTTTTGCTTTGTGATGTATTGTTTTGTAGCATAAGCCCTATGTTAGAGTCTCTTGTGACAGACACCAGAGGCCCAGAAATAGGACTAGTTTAGCACACTCAGAAAATCTGAGCAAATCCTAATCTATTTCTACTTATTATACTGCTACTAACTCCCCTTCAAAACACTTGATTCTCAATGTTAAAGAAGGGGAATTTTATTGAAAGGAAATAGTACAGATACACACACACACACACACACACACACACACATACACACACACACACGGTAGGTAAATTGTCTGATTGGCATCCACCACTCAGGAAATAGTTCTCATGGTTAAAGATCTTTCTCTGAAGCCTTTTAAAATTTTAAATCATTGATTAAATATGTCCGATTGTGTTCAACTGCTTACTCTCTTTCAAAGTGGGAGATCTTTGGTGACTTTCTCTGATTTCCAGTCATGATATCATCGTGGTAATTTTGTTTTTAAGGTTCCTTAGGGCTTTTCTAATTAGTATTTAGAGATATAAAGAGATGTGATCATGTAGAGATCAGCTGCCTAAAGGAAACGTGGCAAATATAACTTTTATAATTGTCTAGGATAGAGTTGTTTAGTGATGGAATTTTGGAGTTTGAGTTGACACCTGCTATTGTATTGACAAAAGCTAGATTTTTATTTATTTTTAGATATTTAGGCCAGGTCACATTGGCTTTTCATAGAACAGCAAAATTTTATTTGTCTGTGAAAGAAAAAAAGAAATGGAAAACTTAAGGATCTTGGAATTTCTTCAATCATACTGTTTTTATGAAAAATTGACACAAAAATTAATGTTGGAAATACATTAAAAAAACTACTTGTGGTGAATGCACTTCAAGGCAACAAATGGCATTGAAATGAGCCCTAGATATGAAGCCAGAAGACCAAGGTTAGAATTGTGGCTTTGTACTTACTACCTGTGTGAACTTCCTTGCTCTGAGACTTTGCTCTTCTAGTTCTAAATTTTATAATATTATAAATACATAACATACCTGTGTTCTATGAGTAGTATATGAAAATTGCTGGTATTCATAATAGTGAACCTGAGGCACTGCAACAGCCTAAAAATACCTTCATGTGAATTGTCTTATATTGTTTTGTAATTCTATGATCTATGTTATAACTCTTTATCAGAATATTAAATTTCCCAGAATGCCCCATTCCAGAGCCATTCTATATGGACAAAATTGTATTGAATGTAAATCTTAAGACACCAGGATTTGGGGGAAAATACACAAAATGTTTTTGCATTTTCTCTTGTCAGTCACTTCCCCTCTGGCCAGGGGATTGTGGTTTTGAATATTGCATAATTTGGGTTTTGTCCTGGATATCCCATTACAGTAAAGGTAAAAAAGAAAAAAAAAAGCAAAGCATTATTGTAATTTTTCCCAGACTGTACTGTATCCAAGAAATTGTCAAGGACAGTGAAGCATGAAACATTTAGGACTTGTTCACTCTCTGCCCATAACGCTGTTCAACAGGCTGTTTGAGAGAAACATCTGTATAGGACTGATACCTGGTCTCTCTGAGCCAGCTGAACCTTGAAATGAGCATAAAAACCTGTTTATATTGCTTTATTTTCATCTTAAATACTTTCTAGGAGACCTGTCAAGTGTAGGAACTTTGGATCAGCTGTTGCTTTTAGCCAAGAAAGATAATACTGCAGATCAAGCCCAATGATAGTGCCTTTTTGTGTTTCCTGTTCCAACTGCCCAGCCACTGTCGCCCATCAGAACACCTCAGTGGCTTTTGAAAAGTGGCTCACTTACAAAATAATTGGTCAGAAGTGAACTGTTAAATGGCCCTTCTCCTTTTTAAGCATTGCTATTTTTCTTTAGGCTACACAATTTTCTCTGTAGCAAATACAAATTCTACTTCTAAATATGAAGGTTACCACACAATCGTTGGGATTCCAGAACTGGATTTTTACAGCCCTATCCTTTTGCTTTATAGCCCTCAAATGTTTAGAAAATATCCATAGCATTTAATATTTAATTGTCAGTTGCCATTTGTTGAGGGCTTATTGGGCCCCCCATGCCACACTGCTTTGTGGAACTTTATGGAAGAGTGAATACCAGATGTCTGCCCACAAGTCATGTGCCAGCTATTTTTCTCTCAATCTATAATGGATGTTTTTTTGTGCCAAGAGAAAAACAAATCAAAACAAAACTCTTCTCTAACCCTGTCCCTTTTAAATATTTTCATAATAATAATAATAATAATAATAATAATAATGATAGTTCAAGTGGCATATAATATAGGGTGAAGACTGGTGAAGTCTCACCTCAGAGAGCTCAAGTGTTGCTCTTATCTGTTCCACAACACCTCTCTTGTCCAAGACTGTGTATGTAAATAATTCTAAGTTAGCAAAATGGAAGAGTGAGATTTTATAAGGCAGGTATATAACTTATGTAAGGCCTGCCTAGAGTTCTTCTAGGGTATAAACCTAATTGCTAAAGCCAGACTTCTATGTCTGTCAGAATGACTAAGAAGTAAATCCTATAACCTGTCTGTGAAATGGTTTCCATGAAGGGGAATTTATTAATAGTAGTCACTCACATGAGTGTGATTAGTATACGGTGTTGAGAGAGAAAAAATTGGGGATATCTACTATAGAGAAACTGTGAATGCTTCATAGAACAAGTATAGTTAGTGACATTAATATCAATTTCTCTGATAATATAATTCATTGGTGAGCTAGAGAAAGACTTGTTAGGGCGAAATAATATCTCACTTTCTGGAATTTATAAATCCCTTGAGAGTGTCTATCTGTCTGTCTCTGTTTTTCTCTTTTTCTCTCTCTCTCTCTCTCCCCCCTCCCTTTCTCTCCCTCTCTGTCCTCTCCTGTCTCTCCCTCTCTCTCCCTTCCTCCTTCCCTTCATCCCCCCCCCTTTATTTTCTCTCCTCTCTCTCCTGTTAATTATGGCCTAAACTGACAATATCACTGCAGCTTTTGCCTTACAAGAATGGAAGAATTTCATATACTAGTTAGGATGGGAATAAAGAACAAGTGCCTGTTTACCCAGAAGTCATTTGAATATGGAGATATACTTATGTGTACTCAGACTTGCTGGCATATCTGTAAAGCCTGAGTGAAAGGACAGCTTTACCTGACAGCTTTCTTCTGATTTTTCCACATTCATCAGAATTGCTTTTTAATTTTTGATAGAATTTCTATTAGCTTTACATTGATATGGATACTAAGACCAAAAGGAAATACTAACTTCTTAACCATATTAATAGATACTTCCCAAAACCTGGTAAAACACAATTTTCACCTTAATAATATTTTTATAGTTTCTTAGGAGGCAAAATTAAAAAAAAATTATGATTGCATTTCAATCTGATAAGTTTCTTCTACATTATTGTAGAGTTGTTAGGATACATAGTTACAAATTGGGATATTCCTTTGAGAGGAATTTAAAGAAGATTCAGACAAGAGGGACAACTATCAAACTGGGCAGCTGATGACATCACTGCATATGCTCTGGTGGGTTTATTATTTATCAGTTGCTAGTGTCAGAAGAAAGCATGCATTATCAAAATCATTTTTTTAAGTTAGCACATGATGTAATATCTTTTGAGGGGGAAGCACAATGCTGTGCTAAAAATGAAAGCCACCTCATGTACAGGAGAAATATGAAGCCAAATCCTGATCTAATTATTTGGCAGCCTCCTCAAGGTCTAAAGAGCCTAGACAAGTTGAGTGTAAATGAATGGGTGAGCACAGATGACATTAAAGTATAGTAGCTTTATTTCCCCCTTCTGGCAAAGTGGAACATATTATTTGCAGGAACTTCAGAGACTGGCGATTTTTACAGTGGCATCTTGGATAATTTTTTCAAGAAAGGAGATAGAACTAAGAAGTAGCCTGAAAAAAAAGTATACATATATATAAGTATACATATTTTTTTTACAGAGAGTAAACTAGTTCGTCTGAACTTTGGAATGTGGCATCAGACCAGTGGTTCATCTGGTGTCTCATTCTTTTTCTGAAATATCATTTTGTTTACTTTTGGGTAGAATGTTGGAGTTGTGTCTATGTCATCATTCTTCAGAGTCTGGGCATGTACCCCAATCATACCTAACTTCCTTTTAATGATCTATTACCTATCATTTATGAATTTATCTAAACTAATCTCAAGCTTACTTTTTGTTATTATTTTTAGCATTACAGCCCCTGGAGAGTTTTATATATTTTCATATACTTATTACCACAGAGAGCAATCCAGTTTATGAAACCTTAGTTTCCAAAGCTGTTGTTTAAAAAACAATGCCTCATTCTGCAAGTGTAAACCAAAAAACAAAAATCTTGAATAGGCCTACTTTATGATTTTATGAATTTCTGTATTATTTGACCTGCACTATTAACATTTGTAAGGTGATATAACTTATTTTATGAATAGTAAGTTCTAAGCAGTATTTTCCTCATTCTGCAGTGAGGATACCAGACTTGTAGAAGTTAAATAACTTGTTTTGGGTCATTGTGTGCAG
Source organism: Phascolarctos cinereus (assembly GCF_003287225.1). NCBI lineage: Eukaryota > Metazoa > Chordata > Mammalia > Diprotodontia > Phascolarctidae > Phascolarctos > Phascolarctos cinereus. The sequence goes on along the minus strand of NW_027555847.1, from coordinate 408,102,720 downwards.
GCCCAAAATGGAAACAGACTTCCTAAAAGAATGTGAAAGTCCTACGTTAGTTATGAAATCATAATTTGGAACTTCGTTTTAGACAAGCATCCAGAACTTTAACTGAACCTAGCTGCAATCCAGGGGCTAATGCTATCAAGATAGCTTGTATTTGACTATCCCTTCATCAATTTCAAGATTTATTGGGCCTGTGGGTGTCATAGACCCAACTTTTTCATTTGTGCTTTGGCCCTACAGCTGCCAATGATTCAGGAAGGAGGGAGGCGCTAAAAAAAAGGATTATATGAAAGAACACTTTTTTTGAAGAAAACTCAAAGATTTAAGGTCTTTCTTTAAAGCTATTAGTGAAAACTATAACTATAATGACATTTTCTTTCATAGAATACAATTTGTTCTTGTTTCTTATATAGAATACACAGGTTATATAATGGATTATGACATAAGGAGTAAATGATAGTAACTTTGAACCTGTGTTCTTGAAGCTGGTCTAAATAGGATGAGTGAATGTATTTAGCACACGTGTGTGTGTGTGTGTGTGTGTGTGTGTGTGTGTGTGTGTGTATGCGCGTGCTTGTGTGTTTGTGCCTTGCAAGGCTGTTTCAGATAGATCTCTGTGGCTCCCTTCCCCCACCTCCCTAGGCTTAAGAATACACTTAAGAATACAAGGCTTGCTTTTTGACCTTCCTTTAGTAGGTATGAAAAGATTTTTGTTCAGGACTAATCTCATTCAGCTGTTCTTTGCAGTTAGGTCTTGAATTTTGCTCCTATCACTGAGAAGAGTACATCCTTAATTTCTTTGATTTCTTTGATGCATGTTGTCTTTATGCAGTCTAGATTTCCCATGTCCCTTACTCCTTCTTCCCTTCTGAGAGAGACATCCCTTATAACAAAGACTTTTTTTTTGGAAAAAAAAATAATCAAATGAAGAGAAAAAAAATCAGTAAAACTGAATTTGTTGGATTTTTCTACCTTCCTCCCCTCTCTTGACACCTCACCTCTGTGAAGGGGCAGAGAAAGTATCTTTTAATACTCTTCTTTGGGGATAAACTTATTCTTTATAATTTTACAGCGTTCAGTTTCAGTTGTTTTATAGTTGTTTTCATTTACATAATTTTACTCTCTCAATCTCTCTCTTTTCATGACTGTGCTTTCTCTACTCTTGATTAGGTCATATAAGCCTTTCTATGCTTCTCTACATTTATTATATTTGGCACTAATATTCCACTATATTAATATAACATGTTTTTGTTTAGTTAGTCCCCAAATGATGGCCACTTACCATATTTCTAATCTTTTACTACCGTAAAAGTGTTACTATAATATTTTGGTATTTATGAAGACTTTCTTTTTGTCAATGACTTTCATGGGATATGTACTTAGAAGTGGAGTTTTCTTTTAGTCATTTTATTTGCATAATTCCAATCTCCTTTTTTATACGGTACATTAATTTGCAATTCTTCCAGCAATCTACTAATGTGGCTCTCTTTCCAAACCTCTGCAATATTGACAACTCCCATCTTATGTCATCATTGCAAATTTTTGTTTTTGGTGTGAGATGAAACTTCAGATCTGAATTTTTCTTATTACTAGTGATTTGGAGCATTCTTTCTTACTGTGCAATTCTTCTTTGGAACCTATTCATATCCTTTGTCCACTTATCTTTTGGGGAATGGCTTTTGGTGTCATATATTTCTATTAAATATATGTGTGTAGATAGATAGATAGATAGATAGATAGACAGACAGACAGACAGACAGATAGAAGGTACCTTTGGTCACAGACTATCAGTGTGGAGATGAGGAAACGAAGCACATGATTTGGTCATGATCAAACAACTTGCTAATGGTATATCCAGAATTATAATCCAAGTCTACTCTTACAACTAGCCTCTTTCTACTTCCTTATTCTGCTTTGTTAAAATTCTCTTGACTAGAATCTTGACTTGGATGTCATATCCTTATCTGGTAAATGTGATAGCAAAGTTTTTTTTTCCCCTATTGCTACCATTTTTATTCTACATGCATTAATTTTGTTTGTGTAAAAACTGCATTTTTTCATGTATTCAAAATTATCTGTTTAATCTTTTATAATTGTTTCTCCCTTGTTTGGTTAAGAATTCATCTTCCATTCATAGCTATGAAAGACACAGGATCTGTTTCTTTTCTAATATTTTATGCAGTGACTTTTAATATTCTAGTTGTGCATCCATTTTGAACTTGTGAGATAATATGTATGATATTAGCTTAAGATCAATTTTTGACAGGCTGCTTTCAAGTTTCCTTAACACCTTTTGTTAATCAACTAATGAATTTTTCTTTAAATAACATATTTATAGGATTATCAAACACTGGGTTATTCACTGAGTTCAATTACTTTTGATTCTGTCTTATCTAGTCTTTCTTACTGATATACTACCAGATGGTAGTAGTTTGCTTGATGTGGCATAGGTAGTATGTAGGGGAACCTAGATGGAAGATTAGATATTTTAAAGGGAAATCTTATGGCTTTACCCCCTAAACATTGTTTTAATGCTTTCTTTGAACATAATAACCATTGGGTTATCACATACTATTAGAGCTGGAAGGTACCTTTGGTCAGACTGTCACTGTAGGTATGAGGAAGCTGAAGCACATGACTTGATCATGATCAAACAACTTGCTAATGGTATATCCAGAATTATAATCCAAGTGTACCATTATAACTAGTCTGTTTCTACTTCCTTATGCTGCCTTGCTAAAATTGTCTTGACTGGAAATAGGATAAGACTTCCAATAGGACAAATGAAGAATATGCATTATGGCCTGTAATTTGCACTTTTTATATATTTTTATATAGGGACAAGTTACAGCTTATGTCGATTTCTAGATACCACCTACAGTTATGAAAAATCTATTTTCCTTCCTTATGAATCAGACTGTTCGTCCTTGACTGGAAAGTATATTCTTCAAATGTGTGTATAACATTCAAGTGCATATTTTCTTTTTCAAGACAAGGTAGCAATATTTTGAAAAGGGTGAAGGGTCCATCTGCAGTTTGCATGTCATGTCATATAAGGTAGACATTCTTTCCCACAGAGCAGAGTCCAACTATAGCCCATTTAGCTCTTTTCTAGCATGAGGTCATGCTTTATAGACAGTTAAATTGACCATGACTTGAATCCATTGGTGTTTGCTGTCATTCTTCAGAATTCTCCAATCTCAGTTTATTCTAAGCTGCTGACTCAGTATTAATCCCCAACTAAACATCTTGGCCAAGAAAAAGTCCAGCAGTGACTATAAAACTGGACTAAGTGCCTATGAGCATGTCATAGCTTCACAATATAGAATCAACAAGTTACTTTGTTTTCCCTAAATATAAATGATAGCAATCGAAAGTATTTTAACAATGTTAAACTATCTCATGACTGCTGCTGTATTGAACAGTCTATTCAAGAACATGTGTACATTTCTCCAAACTGCATTTCATGTCTTCTAAATTTTGCAATACAGCATTGTTATCATGTGAATACCTCAAAAGAATTCAAAAGTAGAAAATGAGATGAGAGAGCTCTAAACTTTGTTAAGGTTCTAGCTTATTATTAGAGTAAAGAAAACCAGAACAATTTATCCAGTTTGAAATACAGGGAAACAAAATCTCTCTGTAAAGAAATCCAAGAAAATGCCTTATTTCCTCAATATATGCCAGAGCATAAGATGTAATCTTGTCTGTGATGCTCCTGGCTTAACACAATATTAATTTAAAAAGATATTAATTTTTATTTCCTACAGTTAACAGGAAACTTCTTTCAACACACATGTGCGTATGCATGCACACACACACACACACACACACTCACACACTCACTCACCAACAATTATTGCTCAGTAAAGGATAATAGTGGGGTTAGGAAAATTTTGACTCTTGATTTATTGCTGTCCTGCCACGATCAAGCCCAAAATTGTTAATTTTCCTATAATAGTGAAAATAAAACATGCCATTACAGGTCATTGAAGCGATAGTTCAAAATATTTTAAAATGGCATTGTTATACTATGAAAGTCTATTGCTGTTTATGTTTTTTATTTTATTAATTTATTTTGATTTATCAACAATCACTTCCATATGCTTTTGAGTTTAAAATTTTTCTTCCCCTTCCTCCCCACCACTCTACCCAAGATTGTGCACAATCTGATATAGGCTATACATTTACATTCCTATTAAACATATTTTCACACTAGTGAAGTTGTAAGTAAAAATTAAAACCAACAGGAGGAACCATCAGAAAGAAACAAAACTCAACATAAGAGAAAAAAAAAGATAGCGATACAACTTTCACAGTTATGATTACTATCTGTGTCTTTTTCTCCATCCTTTTCCCCCCGTTTATGTTTTTCTTTCTCCTTTCTCTTTTCCCCTCCTCACTAGTGTTTTGCTCTTGACCACCACCTCCTTCAGTCTCTCCCCTCTTCTATTATCCCTTTCCCTTTTCTTCCCCTTTGCCCTTACTGCTTCTTCCCTCCTTTCTATCCCCCCTCTGCTTTTCCTTCCCCCCTTCCCTCCCACTGCCCGTAGGGCAAGTTAGATTTCTATACCCAACTGACTATGTTATTCCGTTCTTGAGCCAAATCTGATGAGAGTAAGGTTCTAACAATGCTCACCTCCCTCCCTTCCTTCCCTCTGGTGCAATAGAATTTTCTGTCTTTTCCTGCCTCTTCCTTTCTCGGTGCATTTCTCCAAACTGTATTTCATGTCTTCTAAATTTTGCAATACATCATTGTTATCATGTGAATACCTCAGAAGAATTCAAAAGTAGAAAATGAGATGAGACAGCTCTAAACTTTGTTAAGGTTCTAGCTTATTATTAGAGTAAAGGAAACCAGAAATCAGAGTAATCTACTTACTTGTAAGGATCCATTTAACCCATTTGATTAGATTTTTTTTATCATTATATCAAAGTCAACTAATATCCACCCTCTATGTATACTCCTTTAACGTGGTGTAATTATAATACATTTCTCAAGAGTTGCAAGTGTCCTCTTCTCTTGGACAGATGTAAACAGTCCACCCTTATTAACAACATTTTGTATCTTTCTGTCCCATGTACTTTTTTATGTCTTTCTTGAATCTTGTACTTGAAGACCAATTTTTTTGTTGAGCTCTGGTCTTTTTATGAGGAAGGTTTGGAAGTCCCCTATTTTGTTGAATATCCATCTCCTCCCTTGAAAAAATCATGCTCATTTTTGCAGGGTAGTTGATCCTTGACTACAATCCAAGCTCCTTTGCCTTATGGAATATCATGTTCCATGCCCTGTGGTCTTTTAGTGTAGAAGCTGCAAGGTCCTGTGTAATCCTGACTGTGGTTCCATGATATTTAAATTGTTTCTTTCTGGCTGCTTGCAGCACCTTCTCTTTCATCTGGTAATTTTGGAATTTTGTTATTATATTCCTTGGTGTTGTCAATTTGGGATCTCTTTCAAGTGGTGAGCGGTGTGTTCTTTCTATAGTTATTTTACCTTCTGGTTCCAGGACTTCCGGGCAGTTTTCCTTTATGATTTCCTGAAAGATACCGTCTAGGCTCTTTTTTTCATCATCATTTTCAGGTAGTCCAATGATTTTTAAATTATCTCTCCTGGATCGATTTTCCAGGTTGCTTGTTTTACCAATGAGGTATTTTATGTTTTCATCTATTTTTTCATTTTTTTGTTTCTGTTTGACTGATTCTTGCTGTTTCATAGAGTCATTAGTTTCCATTTGTCCAATTCTAGTTTTTATCAGATTGTTTTCTTCTGTTAGTTTTTGTACTTCCTTCTTCAATTGGCCAATTGTATTTTTAAGGGATTTGTTTTCTTCAGTGTTCTTTTTTCCAGTTTGCCAATTGTGTTTTTTAGGGACTTGTTTTCTTCAGTGTACTTTTTTTCCAATTGGCCAATTGTATTTTTTAAGGACTCTTCTACCTCTCTCATTAGACTTTTAAAATCCTTCTTGAGCTCTTCTAAGAAGGCTTTTTGGGCTTCAGACCAGTTCATATTCCCTTTTGATGTTGCAGATGTGGGTTTGTTGACAATGTTGTCCTCTTCAGAATTTCTGTCTTGGTCTTCACTCTTCTCATAATATGAATCTATGGCACGTTTCTTTTTACTCATGGTTTCTTTATTCCCTGGCCTTTAAAGAGATTGAGCTCTCCTGCTGGGGAACAGAGGGCACTGACCCAAGCTTCTTGTGTTGTGAGCCTAGATCTTGGTCACTGGCTTTGTGTGCTGGGGCCTCTTATGTTGGTAATTGGAGGCTGTAGGGTTTTGGTAGCTTACCTCATGTTGGGCTGGAATTAGCAAGGCTGGAACTTTCAGGTAATTCTAGGTTGCCTGCTTTTCCTTTCCTTTAGTTTTCTTCAGCTCTTTTTAGATGGGTGCTGCAGGGTGTTTATCTGCCTGGTGCCCCTTGCAACGCTGCCTCCCTCGTTTCTGCTAATGCACTGGGAGATTCCTTTGTGGTAGAGTGCCAAGGCGCCTGGTGGTTTTTTGAGCTGATTTCCATTGGTTCCCCCACCCTCACTAAGGCACTTGTAGGTCCAGGTGTTGATCTTTGCCTGCTCTACCACCTGGGTTTCAGGATCTCTTCCTGGTTGACAGTTGGAGGCTGTAGGGTTCTGACAACTTACCTGTGTTGGGTTGGAATCAGCAAGGCTGGGACTTTAGGAAGACTCTAGGTTTCTTCAGCTCCTTTCAGATAAATGCTGTAGGGTGCCTTTCTGCCTGGGGCCCTTTGTAGGACTGCTTGCCTTATTTTTGCTGAGACATTGAGACCCGTTTGCAGGGCTGTTGCACTGCTGTTCCCCATCTTTCTTCTAGTTCCACTGTTCCGGGTTTTTTTTTTTCTGGGGTGATATTTTCTGGATTTTCAGGGGTTGATAGGGGAGGGTGAGAGCGACTACTTTTTACTCACCCATCTTGGCTCCTGGGAGGGAAGTCTATTGATATTTTTCTCTGTGATTTTCTTCTAGCTCTATGAGAGCATAGGTCATATCCTAACAATTTTTGTTTTTCTTCCAGGACCTAAAACAAAGCTTTGAACAAAGTAGGTACTTAAGATAGTTGTTGAATGAATTGTCTTTCTGTCTGTGACTTTCTTTTATCCCCCTGATGCTTTTTCTCAATCCTTCTGTTTCATTTATTTTTTTTCCTTTACTGTCTGTTCTCTTCATTTTACCCTTCTACTACCATCTATAATTAAATATTAAGTTTTTATGCAATAAAAGTCATTGTGAAGACAACTTCCATTCGAATTTAGTGATGGATTACTTTGTGCTGCCATGGGAATAGTGCAGAAGGATTACAAAGGAATGTGTCAATAAGCTGAAAAAGTAAATTGAATATACAAATGCAGTTAGGAGACATGAAGTAATAGAATGATCAGAGTGGGCTGGCATTGCTTAAAATATTTCTATTCTTGGTGGCTTTTGAGTTAGAATGTAAAGATGATAGGCATGAATTGAAATAGAGAGAAGAAAGGTATCCTGAATTGCATGAACAAAGCTCTAGCTATGAAAATTGGGAAATTGCAGAGAAGGAACAGGAAACAAAAAATGTTTGCCTGAAAAGGAGGATGCATTTTGAAGATCGTGGGGACATTGAGAGGGAATAGAGACTGAAATGGTAGATAGAAGCTTTCCAGTTACCATGAGTTTCTGAGGTGGTGGTGGTTGGGGTGTTGCAATTAGGAAATGGAAATTAAAAACAGGAAATTCTGTATCCAAGAGCTTTCTAGGAAAAAAAAGTCCTACCTTCAGTTCTTCATTATAAATTTGAGAATTCTCAGAAGTATCCTACTTCAGACTGATTGCAAAGAGTATTCCCAGAGAATGGTGATGCCCTAGCTAAGACTGTAGCATTTGTGGACTGGCTGCATATTGTCTTGTGCTGTCCTCATACTGGTTCACCCCTTGGCATGCCTGTTCTTCTCATCTTTTTTTGCCAAATCCTATTAACCTTTCAAGATATTTTTGTAGTGATGGTTTCCTCTTCTGAGTAGCATCTATAAGTGATTCCACTCATGTGAGAATGAATCAGGCATTATTGTCAGCACTGGGGAAACAATGACAAAAGTGAGTCTCTCCTCCATGGAGCTTATATCCATCAAAAGAGATCACATGAATGCATATGCCACCCCTCTTTCCTCTTTCTCCATGGAGTATGCTCATAAGTCTTCCTGGTTCCATGTGATGATGTGGAAACTGGGAGGAAAGGGGATGCTTCTGACCATGTGTGAGTCATTGCTGATGGGCTTGTACCACAGATGATAAAAGGTTCCCTAATTGGCTAGAGACCTCAGCAAATTTCTAGATCTGCAAAAAGAATTAAGTTGTTTTGCTTTCATACTCTTCTCTCACACACTCATTCTTTCTAGCTACAAAGTTTGAGAATTTTTTTGAGCTGTATCCCAAGAGTCAGGTGGCATTAAAAGCAATTATTCTTCATTTCTGTCACTCTTCCTGTGGACACTGTATGTCCAGAAATAGTCACCCTACCCACTTTCCTCATGTGCCTGTAAGTATAAAAGAATATACACACAATGAATTTAAGGTACTTTGGAAAAGAGAGCATTAGCTGCTGCAGGAGGGGCATGGGTATCAGAAAAGGCAACCTAGCTCCAAGTCTTATACATAATAGTCCCTCAGTAAAGACCAGCTGCTTGTTAAAAGGGAAGGACAGTAGTGGGAACCCATGAGCTACAGTGTTAAAATTATAGTTCCACAAAATGATGAGATTACTAGAACATAAGAGTAACAGTCACATTCTGGGGACCCAATCTGAGTGTGAGTACACATTGGAAGAGTGATGTGTAAGGGGTAAAATATAGAAATATGCGCAGAATAAAGGCAAGCCTTAAGTATTTTTAGACAATCTCCTATTAAAAGATTTTCTTGGCTTCTCATTTCTCTCCTTTTTCATTATTCCATCAATCTTTTGGCTGCTTATGTGGTTATTAGCACTTCTGTAAAGCTGCAATTTGGGAACAAAAGAAGTGAAATGAAGCAGCTTTGTGATTACTTATCAGAAACACTTTAAAAAATGAATAAAACTCATGTTGCAAAAAGAGTACTAACTTTGGAGTGTTTGGACCTGGGTTTGAAATCTCACTGTACTATATATTATGTGCATGACTTTGGATAGAAACATCACCGAGCTTCTCTGGGCTTCAGTTGCCCCATCTTTAAAATAAAAGAGTTGAGGGAAATTATCATTGAGGTCCTTTCTGGCTCCAAATCTAGGAACATATAATCATTTAGGTAAAATTAAATTCTGAATATTTTGCAAATTAATTAATTATATTCTGTTTTTATCAGTATAGTTCATTCTTCTTTTCCTCTGCAGATTTTGATAGAATAGACCACTCTTCTTATACCATATACTTCTCTTGGCTTCTTGGACAACCCTCTCTTGGTTCTCCTACTTGTACAAGTGCTTCTTTTCACTTTCCTTTATGGAATGTAACAATAGTGCATGCTTATCATTTAGGTTGAGGAAAGTTCCTTAGGGCAAGGGACAAAATAAATGTTTCTTCCATCCTGCCATGATTTCTGGCCTTGAGATTTTGTCTAGCAGAGATAAAGTCATTCATTCAAAAAGCATATATTACTTGCTGTGTGCTAAGCACTGGACATACAAACAAAGACAAAAAAATCTCTGTCCTCATAGAACATATACTCTAATGGGGCAGGCAACATGGAAAGAAAGTCTTTGAATGAGTGTGGTTAGGTCTAACTTCCCTTGATCTGAACTTCAGCATGGAAATTGAGTCCCTGTGAACCTTCAGGAGAGAAAAGGGTTGAATGCACAATAAAGGCATTAAAATATCCTTTGAAAGGTCACGTGACATAAGAATTTATTCTATTACTTTGAGTGCTTCTTTTTCCAGTTCTATTTCAGAATTTCTAGCTTAATGTTAAGTAAAACTAAGGAAATAGGCATGTTCAGTTTTGTGTAATATCATGAAAAAATATCAGGTCCAAGGCTTAGATCTTGAGAGAGAAAGAGAAAGAGATTAGATGTATAAATCTGGCAAAGATGCTTATAATCACTAAGGGAAGTCTTAACAGTTATAATACCCTATTTAGACCACCCTGTGAATGATTAATCCACATAGTAGCATGAAACAGATTTATAAGTGGAATGAATTCCCATGGTGAAGATTGTGTATCTTTAAGTAGTTATCTTTTCTGGTTTTGCAGACTTGCTTTTTTTAGAGCTGCTCATCACTTTTCACTTCAGATTCTAAGTATTGGATCCTGTTAGTAACTAAGAAATACATTGTCTTTTTTACAGTATGTCCAACTTAATGAAAGCTTTTGATATGACAGAAAAAAAGTTCCTATATACAAGATTCCATATTTGATGAGAAATTTTTTTGAGGGTGTTTTTGGTTGTATTTAGAAAAGTGAACAATACTTAGTATGTATATAAGTGCCATATATAAATAATACTGTTCTTCATATTTTCTTTTCCTCAATTTTCTGATATATCATATTGGAGTACTATTTGGATACTGAGACACAGAGAATATTCTAGACAAACCATAGACAAAGCTTTCTTTATCACATGTTTTTATTTAAGGGACTAGGACATTTGTATCCTTAAGAACATATTTTAATATATTAACAAATATTTATTAAATTTGTACTTTACCTAATATCACTGTATATACACTGGAATCTAAGTTGTGGATGTAATTTATGCTTAGATTATGATGGTGTGGGGGTGAGAGAAAATTCCCATTTTCATTGAGATAACTACTTCATAAATCTCTTCATTTTAAACAACCAAGGGAAATGCATGGATAAACTAATCAGTTTAATAATATAAGATTATTCTACTTATGTCCTATTAAGAGTGTGTTAATATGACTGTAGCCATTTTTCATGGATATCATTGGTAACTTTATACAAGAAATTTTTAGAAATCAATATCTAGAACAAAACATTTACCATGCTGACAATATCACAGGGAGATTTTTTATCATATCAGTTATGAGACAGTGGAAATAAACATGGAATTTGGATCCATAGGCTCTGGGTGAAGTTCTGGGTCTGCTATTTATTTGCTACCAGTATGACCTTAGACAAATGACTTCTGAGTCTAAAATTCAGCTCTGAATCCATGGAAATATGATAAAATATACCTCTAACCTGAGAGAAGGTCTTAGTTATTCTTTATATGCTACTTGTGGCTTAGTATGACAAATGGAGTAGAAAGAAAATTAAATTGCCTATTTGTTGTCTTTAAAAATAGTTTTGGAAAAGTTTGTGAAATAGCTTTTGATTTTGCTGGGGCATTTAGATGGCACATTTGATAGAAGCATGGCATAGATCATGAAGACCTGAGTTCAAATTTGGCCTTAGATATTTACTAACTGTGTGATCCCAGACAAATCACTTAATCTCTCTGTCTCAGTTTCCCCAACAGTAAAATAGAGATTACCTATCTCCAAGGGTTTTTATGAGGGTGAAATGAGACAGTATTTATAAAGTGTATAAAGTATAATGCCTGGCTAATAGTGGGCACTTATTGAATGCTTGTTTCCTTCCTTTCTCTGTGCATTTGAATATTCATACTACATATTCTGATAATAGTTAAAAATTGCATTTGTTATATTTTTTGGGAGGACAAGGGAAACAATCTTCTTTTCTAATGATATATCTTCAGTATATTCATTAAAAACTAGTATTTCCAAAGTAACTAATATTCATTTAAAGTAATTGACATTTACATGGCACTTTAAAGGTTCCAAAGCATTTTTCTTCATCTCAATCCAATAAGATAGGTATATACACATATGAATATTCATCTGTGAATAAAAGCAATATATACACATGCATATATGTATATTTCTGTCTGTCTATCTATCTATATCTATCTATCTATCTACTGCTTGGATACTAAGACCTTATTTAAAATATTTGATGCAAAGTTTTTTTTGCATCATGCATTTTTCTTTTTATTCTAGTTACATTAATTTTATTTCTGTAGAAGCTTTTCGGTTTCATGTAATCAAAGTTACTTAATTTTTTTGGAAATTATTTCTACCCCTTATTTGGCTAAAAATATATCACTTTTGGCTCTGAAAGGTATATAATATGATCTTGTATTCTATTTTTATGGTATGATCTTTAATAATAAGCCCATATATCTATTTTAAATTCATGTGGAATGTGATATAAGATGTTGGTATAAGTCTAAATTCTGCTGTATTGCTTTTCATTTTTCCCAAATGTTTTTTATATTACAAATGGAATTTTAAAAAGTCATTTGTTTTCTGATTTATCAAAAAATGGGCTATTTATTGAGTACTATTGTTTCTGATCCCCCCTTGTCTAGTCTGTTCCATTGACCTGACACCCTATTTTTCAATTTATTTATTTATTAATTTATTTATTTCAGGCAATTGGGGTTAAGTGACTGGCCCAGGATCACACAGCTAGTAAGTGTCAAGTGTTTGGTCTGAGGTCAAATTTGAACTCAGGTCCTCCTGACTTCAGGGCCGGTTCCACTGTGCCATCTAGCTGCCCCCCAACACTCTTTTTTAAAAATGGTATGAAACCATTTCCTAACTTTTTCATCATCTCCCTTTACAATCTAGATTTTTTTGTTTCTTCAAATGGATTGTAATATTTTATTGAATTTGGTAAAATACCTCTTTGATAGTTTGCTTCATAGAACATAAAATTATAAATTAATTTTGTTCATATATTGCCATTCAGTGGATATTTTGAGGCATGGCAGGTTGAAAAACCATGACAACTTTAAAAAGCGAATGTGGGCTGTGAGCCCAGTTCATACTGGAATAACTTAGTGTTTAGCTCATGTTGGAAGACGTTTGATATTTACTTCTTTCCTATCCTTTTTCAAAATAGGTCAAGTTATGATTTGTTTTGAAAGGAAATAAATGTCTCTTTTGACTCTGGGAAAGGTCCATCTGATCATTCTCAGGTTTTTAAATACAGTGGGTTTTTGTACTTATGCTGCAGCACAAATATAGTTTAAATTAATATCTATGTTCTGGGAATGAGGTGTATGTGTATCAGATGATTGCTACATTATAATTTAAGCATCGTATCATGAACCGTTATCATCTAGCTCAACTCTATTATTTTAAAGATGTACAAAGGGAAACCCAAAGAGGTTACTTAACTTTCCCCAATATTCAATGATTCAGTGGTAATATTGGAATCAGATCTCAGGCTTCATGACTCCCAGTCTTAACTGAGACTTAAATGACATGTAATCATAGTATAGGCAGGGTTGGCTTAGATGTTGTCAGTCATTTTCCCTTAATGAAAATTTATATTAATTAAATGGAATATCCAAATAGTATTTAATTGCAAGAAAATGAATTTCTGAAGCCAAATATGCAAAACATCATTTCCAATGTGTCGTAGTAAAAGGCTAGTGAATTATATTTGCTATCCTGCTGGAATGTAAAAATAATTCTTTAGCAGCATTACTAAAATATGTTCTTTAATTATACTTCCATTAATGTTTCCATTTACTATTATTAACTTCAGATGTCTTGAATGTGAGGATTAGCTATTTGACTATAGTCTGCCTAATGACATACTAAACAAGATGTAGTGTCTAATTCAGTATAATACAGTAAGTATTAATTAAGCATCTATTATGTATGTATAAGGTCCTTTGCTGGGAGCTAGGGATTCAAACACAAAAAGAAAATAGTCCCTGCCCTCAAGCAGCAAATGTTCTTCTGAGGGATATAACCTATAACACATAATGATGTACATCATAATCCAAGGAGAGAGAAAAAGAACATTAAAACTAAGGTGATATCTTGAGGCTTCCAATGGGAGATATCACCTCAACTGAGCCTTGATAAAAGCCAACTATTCTAGGAAATGTTATGTTAAAATCAAAACATTGCATTGTAATTTGGAAACATTTCTCCTATTAGACATTGGTCAAAAATAACATTAAGTTTTTATTGATGGTGGTATATTTGAAAATACCTATCATTCTCTTTACTTTTAGTGGCGGCACACAGACTAAAAATGATATTTTTTTGCGAGAAAGAAATTCTTAAAGGTGTATGGTAAATGGATATAAGTTTTCAAAGAAACAGACATCAGAAGTATTCCTTTTTCCATTGGAAAAACCTGAGGCAACATTTTGAGGATGAAGGAAACAATTCACTCCCTCCTTTTCTGTTCTGTTATTCCTAAATGTAATAGAAGTTTGATGCGGCCCTTTCTTGGACCTTAGTCCTGCAGGGGATAATTCTGCAAATAAAAAATTACCTTTAGTGGCAGTCAGTTTTATAGTCACATTATTTCCTCTCTATTTATGTGTAAGGCTAGGCCACTCTCAGTATCTGGCAGAATGAAGTAATGAACCTTGACATTATCTATATTGCTAATGGCTTCTTTATTATTCTTCTCTTAATCCCCTCACACTTTGTTTTTTAAAGACTGGATTTATGTTTTAGGCTGTTCTCATTTTGTAGTTTATGTTTTTAAACCTTGGGGTCAGATTTGCCTTTCTGTTTTGTGCTTTTTGAAATGCAATAGAAATGTAATTCAAGGAACATAAAAGAACAAAGGAGGACAAAGCGGACCTAGAAAATAAAAAAAAAATGACAAATTTATCATCCCAGCATTCTGCTAAATTTATTTCAAACATTTAATCATTTACTCCTTTGTATCCACAGATTCTTCTTCTGTCATACTGTCTTTGGATTTTACACATTCTGGCAAGCCCATAGGCCTAATGCGTCCTTCTTTTTGGAATGGGTTTATTTGGGCTTTCAGAACCTAAAACTCTCTGGCATGCTTAGATTCATTTACTTCCCTGCTGCCACCTGAAAATTATTTTCCCATAAATGGTTGGAAATCATGGCATGGTTTCATGAGATTTTTAGTTCTGTTCACAAAACCAGGATTTGAAGCATTGTCTCATTTAAAAATTCTAGGGCTTAAGGCATGGAGGGAGGGAGGGAAAGAAAGAGGAGAGGAAAGAAGATAGAAGGGGAGGAAGAGGGAGATGGGGGGGAGAGAGAGAGAGAGAGAGAGAGAGAGAGAGAGAGAGAGAGAGAGAGAGAGAGAGAGAGAGAGAGAGAGAGAGAGAGAGAGAGAGAATGCAATAAATGCCATTTACAATAGAAATCTCTTTATTACAAAGACAATTTCCAGGCTTACTTGCATTAAACAATACTTACTACCACATTGTAGTACTCATAGCCTCACACATGCCACCTTAGTTTAAACTCTTATCACTTGTTGCCTAGATTATTACAGTGGCCCCAAGTCTTTCCCTATTCCATTCCATCCTATGCTGCTACTAAAATAATTTTCCTTAAGTGCATATTTTACCATACTCAGTCAATTCCAGTGACTGTTGCCTCTTGGATAAGATTTAAATTCCTCTTTTTAGCTTTTAAAGCCCTTTAAAACTGCTCTCAACTTATCTTTTGGATATTACTCAGTCACCCTTGTGTGCTCTAAGCAAGAGAACTCTACTCCATTCCTCACACACTCCATCTCACATCCCAGTGCCTTGATACTGACCATTCCCTGTGATTGGAATGTGCATCCTCTTCCTCTCTGCCTCCAAGACTCCCTCTCTTCCTTTAAGATGCAGCTCAGTCATCTTCTTCTGTATAAAACTTTTCTTTTTTTTAATAAATGTTAGCCATTTTATTGTTGCTGTTATTAAAGTGATTATCCCAGTGCCAGGGACACAGTAGGCACTTACTAAATATCTGGCTTCTTTCCAAGAATTACATCTTTTCTTTTTTATTATTATTTTATTTTTAGTTTTTGACAATCACTTCCATACACTTTTTAGTTTTAAATTTCCCCCCTCCCTCTCCAAGATGGTGTGCAATCTGATATAGGCTTTACATATACATTCCTATTAAACATATTTTCACATTAGTCATGTTGTAAGGAAGAATTAGAACTAATAGGAGGAACCACAAGAAAGAGGAAACAAAACAAACAGAAGGAAAAAAAGGACAAATAGTATGCATCAATCTACATTCAAACTCCATAAGTTCTTTCTCTGGATGTGGATAGTATTTTCCATCATGAGACCTTTGGAGATGTCTTAGATCCTTGCATTGCTGAGAGAAACTAAGTCTGTCAGTTAGTCATTGCACAATGTGGCTGTTACTGTGTACAATGTTCTCCTGGTTCTGTTCACTTCACTCATCATCATTTCATGCAAGTCTTTCCAGGTTTTTCTGAAGCTTGCTTGCACATCATTTCTTATAGCGCAATAGTATTCCATTACATGCATATACCACAACTTGTTCAGCCATTCCCCAATTGATAGGCTTCCCCTCAATTTCCAGTTCTTTGCCACCATAGAAAGAGCTGCTATAAATATTTTTGTATATGTGTGTCCTTTTCCCATTTTCATGATCTCCTTGGGATACAGCCCTAGAAGTGCTGTTGCTGGGTCAAAGGTAAAACTTTTCTAAATTTCTAAATTTCTCCTAGTTCTTTGTCTCTCAAAATATCTTGTATTTAACTTCCTTGTTTTTATTTGCATTTATTCTGTATATATTCATATAAGAACTTGTTGTCTATCCTATTAGAGTGATAAATTCTTTGCAAGTAGGAATTGTTAATTTTTTTCTACTTATATTCCTAACACGTAACAGTGAACATGACAAATAATAGCCATTTAATAAATGTTTGTTATTAAAATGTTTTGTGATTGGTTGAACAAAATTCTACAAGAGGGGAAAAAATTAGTCAAGTGAAGTTGTTTTTAATGGAATGTATGTGACTCATTCAGTATTTCTGCAGATGTGTGGTTGTATCTTTGTGGATATTCCCTGCAGTGGTGTATATCACAAACCATCAGAATCCAATAGGCAGCTCTTGCCCAGTTCCCCTATAAATCCTTCACAAAGGTTGCAACCGATCTACTTGGGGCTTTACTGCAGGTC
This sequence comes from Phascolarctos cinereus, assembly GCF_003287225.1. Classification (NCBI taxonomy): domain Eukaryota; kingdom Metazoa; phylum Chordata; class Mammalia; order Diprotodontia; family Phascolarctidae; genus Phascolarctos; species Phascolarctos cinereus. Next base: position 408,085,783 of record NW_027555847.1, on the reverse strand, counting down.
TTCTCTGGTTATATATCTCTTACGTTCTTTATAGAATCATGTAATCATAATTTTGGGACTAGGCAGGACCCCACAGGTTGTCTCGTCCAACTTCCTCATTTTACAGGTGGAGAGACTGGGGCTGAAAGACAGTAAGTGATTTGCCAAGGTTTTAAGACAAGATCATAAGTGGCCAGGATGGAATTTGAATTTGGGTTCTGTGTCTTCAAGTGTCAACCCTGTTTCTGCTGTTCAGTCCTTATTTGGAAATATGTGACAGCATGCTCACTCAGATGATTTGTCTCCCCCATTGTCCTTTAGGTGACTTGAGATTTTAAATTAAAAAAAAATTGTAGCATTCTATGACATAAAGCCATTGGAAGAATATTTATATTGCATAAGATGGCCTTGGTTTCTTGGTTTCAAGAAAAAGCTTGATATTGAAAATATTGCATCATTTCCTAATAGCAGTCCAGCCTGCTTTTCTATATACAACCTGGAAGTCATCTGTCTAGAGGAGATAGTTGAACCTATGGGCACACAATAAATCACCAAACAAGGATGTAGAGAAACAAGAGAGCTCAGGATAGACCTCTGGGGTCCGTGCATTCATAGAGGATGAAAATGGGAGTGGTCCTGTAAAGACCTTAAAGAAGAGGACAGACAGGTAACCAGGAGGAAAACCAGGAAAGGCGAATGACATGACAATCCAGGGAGGAGAGTGCTGTTGAGTTGAATATATTCAAATTAACGAAATCCAGAAAGAAATGGATGAGAAAGAGGGAGGAAGGAGTATGTAATAATGCTGATATGTGTATAACTTAAAAAGCAGAATTACAGAACTTAAGATACTCAAGCAGGGTATTGGCATAGTTTAGTAACTTCCATATTTATTGGAGTTTTTATCCTACTTGGCTATTATAGTTGTAGGAACCATGGAAAAGTCCTTTCTGAGAAAAAGAGAAGGGACCAGCATGAAATATTCTATTCTTTGATATAGTTTGCTTCCCAAAGAGAATCACTTATTGGACCCTTAGATGGGCTCTATGCATCCTATTTGTAAGTAGAAGTAAAAACAGAAATCATCTTAACATTTACTATTCTAATCAAACATTTTATGCCCAATTTGTACTTGTCTCCAAACTGACAAGAGATTTTTCTGCACTAATGATAACAAGGTGTGTTATGTATGTACATTAATGGTTATAACTTTTTATAGGTAGAATTTATACATACCTTTTCCTGCATTTAGAAAGTAGATCGACAGGAGTGGCTCATTAAGTACTAGTGGCCAAGCTGTATAAATTAGCATATCTTTCTAAGTGTCACCTGTCTGTGCCATAGAGAGATCATCTAATTTATACTTGTGCTGTTATGGTAGGATAAACTGAATTTTTCCTCTTAGTCTTGAGGGCCACTTGTGCTGCACCAGCTGAAAGGCAATAATCACAGATTTGTAGTGTACAAGTCTCCTGATTAATTGAAGAACGTACATGGTTTATTCATACTCACAAAAGCAGGGTTACTGCCAAAAAAGGATCTAATTGGTTAAATAAATAACCCTAAGATTTTACTGCTTAAAGCCTTTCCTTTACTGAAATATTAATGCTTTGTCACCCTCCAAATCAGCAGCAGTTAATGACTGATTTGCCTGAGGCTGTTACAATTCTCCAATCAGTTGTAAATTGCCACTATGACTTATTTTGTTAACTTATAGCTTATGTTATTAGGCTTGTTTTCAAAGTAGCATTGAGAGCAGTTTAAAAAATTTTTTTGTTATGTCTTTTTCTTTTTATTCTTTTTATTCTCCTAGAGAGGGTAATTTTCCTCTATCATAAATAGATTTTTAAAAGTATACAACATGGGTAGCTCAGAGAACTATCTGGGGATAAAGAAGATTAAAATGTAAACTAGCATAAAGAATTATTTTTCCAATCGTGTGTTGAAATGTAACTTTTTGTTGGATAGAGCACCATTATTCTGTAGTGTACTACTAACTTGGCTCTTGGTTTACAATGACTTTTTTTTTTTAAAAAAACTGATTATAGGAATGACTCAGTTTCTCCATTTATAAAATCAAGAAAATAGTTTGCTTTTTCTGTATAACTGAGATATAGCCACAACTAATAAAAAAATTTCTTTTTTCAGAAGAATGGCTACATCTGTATTAACTAAATACATTTCTATCTGAATGCTGAGAATTATTGGTTTCCCTACAATGAAAAATATATCTTTAATTTCATATAATTTTTCTATCAAGGAGTAACATGGTATAAGTTGAAATGACAAATATATTTCTAGCAATAAGAGAGAGAATTATCAAATGGTTGAGAGTTAGGAAAGGAATTAGGAGATTCTACATATTTTTTGTCCTATTTTCTGTTACTAATTTACTATGTTTATGCTCCCTTGGACAAGCACTGTTGCTTTTAACTCATAGTAAAACAAGAGTAATAAGATGTTTGGATCTATATGGTATAATTGGCATCTGTTTAACTTCTTGAAATTTTTTTGTGGATGATGTCTTAATTTGTAGTTGTTTTGTCATTTCAGTTGTGTCTGACTCTTCATGACCCCATTTGGGATTTTCTTGGCAAAGATACTGGAGTAGTTTGCCATTTCCTTCTTCAGCTCATTTTGCAGATGAGGAACTAAGGCAGACTTAAATGACTTATTTGAACTCATTAAGATGAGTCATTCCTGGCTGGGCCAGCAGTCTCTATCCACTGTGCCACCTAGCTGCCTCATAACACAAGAGTAGCTGCTATTTCTATAGCACTTTTCTTATTATTTCTTCTTCTTTTTTTTTTTTAGGCAATTGAGTTTAAGTGACTTGCCCAGGGTCACACAGCTAGTAAATGTCAAGTGTTTGGTCTGAGGCTGGATTTGAACTCAGGTCTTCCTGACTTCAGGGCCAGTGTTCTATTCACTGCACCACCTAGCTGCCCCTATTATTTCTTATTCTTGTGAGGTAGGGAGCTAGGTAAATATCATTATGCTTATTCTGTAGATGAGGAAACTAAAGCTCTCAGAAGTTAAACTATTGTCCCACAGTCATACAGCTCTCAAATACTTAAAGCAAGATCTGAATTTTGCTCTTCAGACTTGAAATCTAGCTTCTATAGTTTTGCTTTTAATGCTTTACTTGCAGTTGGTCTTGTTTCGTTAATTAGCTGCGTCCAACTCTTCATGACCCCATTTGGGGTTTTCTTGGCAAAGATACTGGAGTGGTTTGCCATTTCCTTCTCCATCTCATTTTACAGGTGAGGAACTGAGGCAAACAGGGTCAAGTGACTTGCCCAGGGTCACACTGCTAGTAAATAGCTGAGGCTGGATTTGAACTAAGGTTTTCTTAACGCCAGGCCTGGTGCTCTTTCCACTGTATCATCTAGCTGCCCTGTCATTAATTGTAGTAGTACTTAAATGGATCTGTGATATCATCAATTTAGGATTTCTTTAAATTGCTGTTTGTACAATCTTGCAGATTGTAGTTCGTTCATGCTCGCCCATACCTTATGACTCTCTGGTCTATGTTCTCTCCAAAGTTTGCCACAGGGAATCCATCAAACTTTCTGGAAGCCTTCCTTTCTTCTACTACCTAACATCGTGAGAGAACTTATGGAACACTACGACTACTTGAAATCTCTTGCTCTTGTTGTATGACCAGTGGATTTTTTCTCTTTCTCATACAGTTCCTTGATGACATTCATTACTCTGATTCTACAGCCTGCTCACATCCATCCATATATCTTCATTGACCTCTGTCTGATAATTTTTAGCTCTTCAGGGGCAGTGATGTGACACATCTCACTGCCATATAACAACTTGGGTAAAATGTTAGTATTGAAAAGGTGGCTCTTTGCTTTCATGGGAAACTTAAGGTCAGTAAAAAAGCTTTACAATTTCCCCAATGCAATCTAGCCTAATCTCTTCCTTTTCAACTCCGGGCCAAGGTCATTGGACATCTTTGTTATCTATCCCAAATATACTTACCCTTGGAGGAGCTCTATAGGTTATCCACGGAAATACATTATGCAGTCTGGTTAATAGACATTCTTTATTCACATGGTCTTTTCTTTGTGAATGGACAAGGCCAAAAACCTTTAGATGATTACTGATCTCTTCTAGGAGTCTCTGCAGTCTCGTGAAGTTTGATGTTATCAACAAAATGGCATCCTCAAGGGGAATTTGGTGGATTTAATCATCCTTAGGAAATCTTTCCTAGATCTAGTCTATACACTGTATCTCCTCTTTCATGTTGTTGAATACTTTTATGTTTAGTGTACGTCTCCTTGTTCTGTGTCTTACCTGATATTTATTATCAGAGGGTTATTGAACAGGTTTATTTCTACATTATATCTTCCAAAGAATCCTGAATGACCATGATTTATGGTTGGGAGACATCTTGCTGTTCAGTAAAAGAATCTGTAAGGTGATGTTTTGTTCTATTGATTCAAATATTCTTTTGCAATCAACAAATAGCAAGTTTAATGTAAACTTATATTCTCTGTATCTTTTGATTATCTTAGAGATGACAAAGATGTGATCTGTTTAAATGTAACTCTCAAAAATCTAATTGTTCCCTAATAATTTCATGCTCAAGGATGCTCTTGCTTCATGTATAGATGACTCCAGAAGCACTATGTGTGTGTGTGTGTGTGTGTGTGTGTGTGTGTGTGTGTGTTAGAATAGGCATACAAATCGATAGTTATTGACGCTCTTGCATTACCTTTTTTGGTATTAATAATGTCTAAGGGGCAGCTAGGTGGCATAGTGAATAGAGCAGTGACCCTGGAGTCAGGAGGACCAGAGTTCAAATTTGGCCTCAGACTCATAACACTTACTAGCTATGTGACCCTAGGCAGGTCACTCAACCCCACTGCCTAGCCAAAAAAAAAATTAGATTTTTTTTTCTACACTGAGGCTGTCTTTTCTTTCAGATACCTTGCACATTGGTTTGTCTACGCCCTCATGGTTGTATTACTTCCAACATGGATCTTCTCTTCTGTGTGTGTGTGCGTGTGCATGTATGTGCGTATATTTAGTCTAATCTGGCTGCTTCTCTTTGCTTTATAAGATGCTACTGCTTATATTTGCCCATCATTATTCTTCATAATTTTTAAAGATCAATTTAGATTGTAACCTGTGTTACCTTTGGCAATCATCACTCTTGTTTTTTTTGGCAAATAAATTAGATGTTTGCTGCCTAAGGCACTTTCTGGGTTCTTTTGATTTCCTTATGGCAAGTAATTTACATTAATTAAACTCAATGAAATTATTATAAGCAGTGTTGATGTTATTTCTTTTGTCCATTTTTCATTTTTTACTTTAGTAACTTGTTTAAATAGTTCAGGGTTGAGTTATTTTAATTGTACACTGAATCCTTTTCTCCATAAAGACCTATTCTGATGCCTCAATGTGGAATGTAGTTGATCCAGGCTCTCAAAAGCTATGCCAGTGGAGTACAAGCTCTGGCACATTCTACCATACTAGTAAGACTTCAAGTATGGTCTTGGTGAATGATGGAGTCTATTTTTTGGTGACCTACTTAGCTAATTACAGAGAGACACATCACCAGTAGTCTAGCTACCTTGTAATAAAATCTTTTTTGGGGCCGTGGAAATCCATCATACGAAGAACAAAATGGCCCTAAGTATTATGTGCCAATTTTTTTTGGGGGGTGGGGATGGGAGTGGGTTGAGGTTACTAAGGATCTTATGTCCTTTAGGCCATAAACAAACTTCAATTTGACTGTTTTCACTCTAATGTAATGCAATGTAATCTAATGTGAGGTCCTAATCCAGTGACCAAAGAATGGATATAGTGTTGGGAGAGTACAATCGTATCTTTGTGTCCTTGTGACAAGTAAATCAAAGGAAAGTAGGAAGTTGTGGGCATATGGAAAGATGGTGGACAGGTAGATACTCCTTGAAAAGACAAGGAAAGTAGGATGAAGACATCCATAGAGCTAGTAGGGTGTAGGGAATGCAAGTATAGACTTTGCCATTAATCCTGATGAACTGCAACATGCAGATCTTTACCTCATTTCCTGTCCTGCTTAACTTGACTCTATTTCTAAGGAAGATGGTGAGGGAAAAGCCACTCTCACAGTTTGTGGGGAATGGCAGACTTGCTTTATGTTATACCTAGAGATTTATCATCATATAGTGCAGTAGTAATAATATTTGAAAAAAACTCCAAGAAAATAATTACAGCTCATATACCAACATCAGTTGCTGAGCATACAGCGTTAGAGAAATTATATGAATAACTTAATTAAATCCTCCAAATCATATCAATATGGACACCAACACTTATTGGGAAATGCAAAAATAGGAAAAGGTGAAGATGATGAGAAATGTATGGTAAGAAATGGTTCAGGAAAAAGAAATGAGAGAAGCCAAAGACTTATAGATCACACAGAAGTTTCATGCCTCTTTATCATGAACAAAATCTTTGAAAAAAGAATTGGTAAACATTAGGTATGATTGCTTAATAATACCATAAGGAATGAAATAGATTATATTTTAATAGACCGGAAAATATTTGTAATTGATGTTGAAATTATCCCTGACTTAACTGTACATATACTAAGACTGACTCATTAAATCTAAGATGTAAAAAAAAAACCCATGAAGAAAGAATAAAATGAGAAAAAAAATGTAATATACGGTTAAAATAGTTTAACTGTGAATTCTACAAATAAGATAGATTAAATTGGGGACTACTATGGTATCAACACTGGAAATAGTAACAAGTAATACTGGAAAACCAATATTCCACAATGAAAAGAGTACAAAGCTGAGTGAAGACCTGGACAGTTATTTCAATGTTGCCAGTAACTCACTCTTTGACCTTGGTCAAGTCAGTTTCCTCATCTCTAATGAAGAGTACTAAATATTTAAAAGCTTATTATGTCTGGGTGCCTGGCACAAAAAAGGTACTTAATAAATGTTCATTGACTGATCTTATAAGATGATGAACAGGAGAAATCTTTTGAGAAGAAAGTTAATTATATAATGTGTGTACAGAATAATACCACAGGAGCAAGCCTTTCATGGATGAGTGAATGAATATTCATGTCTCTAAAGTGAATAAATTCCTTCATATTATATGGTCAAACTTTTTGTTTTCTTTTTCACATATGTAATTTACCAGAAAGCCTTTGAAAAGATATTTATTTTTCAAGAGGTGTCAATTTCTTCCTACAGGACAATTTGCCTACATGAGAAAACATTTTTTGAAGACATTCAAAAGAAGATTCTGTGTCTTTGATGTGTACTTATCACATTGAGTGCTGAAATTTGCCTGGCTTCCTGACCTGACTTCCTTTAACAGTGAGTAGATTGCCTATTTCTCTTTTTCTCTGTCCTATTCCTTCACCTCACTTTCCATTAGTTCCATCCTGTATTCTAAGTCCAATTCTTATCCTTAGCATGCAGCATATAAGGAACCCTATGTTAATAGTTCTCTTGCTATACATCAGGCCAATATTTCTAATTGTCCTGTACTAACCTTATGACACTAGATATGGTTGACTGAACTTCCGATATTTACTATCTGGTCTTTCAGTAGCCGGCCTTTTATACTGGGATGATCCTGCCTTGTAGTAGGTAGTTGGATTTTAGACCATGAAGTCCTGGTTTCTCTGTCTGGGTTGCTGATCTTGGGTGCCTGATTCTCCCCAACTTGGTACCTGATCCTTGCTACTGCATTCCTCAAGTATGGCTTCATTTTGGTTACTTGCCAACTCCTTACTTAGGTTGACTTTTACCATATGCTTTCTTATTTGGATGCCCTAACCTTTACTATATAGTGCACTGTTGTGTGTGGAGTTTTGCTCCCGATTCTCCTACTTGGCTGATTCCTTACTTCCTTGTTTCCTCAACCTTTGCCTGCATCAAATTCTGGACCCTGAACTCTACTTTAACTTTTGTTTATTTATATTTCACCTGTTCTTTCCTTAGGCTGATTTCCCGTCTTTGCTGTGCCTTGTAGACTTATATCATCATGGCCTATCCTGAGAATAATCGACCATAGTCTCATTCCCCTATGCTCAGACACATGGTCTCTTTTTGACCTCATGGGTCTACTTGACCTCTTGGACCTATCTTGCATGGTCTGTGCCATCATACTGTTTCACAAACCCAGTCTGACATTTGAACTATAGGCTACCTTTGAAACCAGAATTTGGAGTTACTAATATCTCCATATATTTACATATACTGGAAACAACACTGGGCTTGTAGTTATGTAAGTTATGTAACATCATTTTTTGGATCTCAACTTTTTCGTCTCTAAAGTAATTTTGCTGGATTATGTGATATCTAAGGTCTCTATCCCTCATGCCCACTACACTTTAAAATCTTATGGTCCTGGGTTGAGATCTTCATAGAAACAGTGGCCTTGTGGCATCCTGGCTGCAGGACTACGTTCTTCTTAACATACATTTAAGGAAGATTATAGAAACTATATGGTATTAAAGAGATATGGATAAAATAATAGCTCCTAATTTAGTACTTCTCCATGTTGTAATCAGAATAAGAAAGTCACCAAAAAAGAACTTTGGAATTTAAAAAGACAGTTGTCCAAAGTATTCTCAGCTTTGAGCAAAAACTTCAGAATTCTCTATTGGAAGGGGTTTTTTGGAATCTATTGATCATGGACCCTAGTTTGTGCAGGTTTAAATACATAAAATAATGACATACATATAATACTATGCATAATAATTAAATACATATGATAATCATAATTAGGACATTGGTACCATTTTAATAATTTTAAAGTAAAGAACTGTACTGTGTCCTTCTCTTCCCTTCGCTTTCCTCTGCTCATCCTTTTTCTTTCTCCCTCCCTTTTTCCAAGCACATGATCCTTTTGTTTCTCTTCAACAAAGTCAGACAATATTACAGTATTTATTGGCAACAAGGTGGTTTGAAAGACTAACCACAATTACTAGTATAAATCTCATGTTGAAATACAACCCAGAAAATAATAATTTTCTCAGAAAGAATAACAAGTAGGATAACATAATAGGTTTATTTTACTTATCATCAAGCAGATAATACACTTTGAACCATTTTAGTTTTTGTACTTATTTCAAGATAAGTAGGATAGTATTTTATAATATCAATACTGCATTCTGCCCTGGCAGAATTACTTCTAGCAAATACATGGTCATTTCTTCATTCTAGTCTAATTCTAAATCATTCGCTAGGTGTACTTGGTCCCTTCCCATGATCTCTTTTCCATTTTCCTGATGTTTCTAGGAGAGGGCCTATGGGACAGAAGGAAAAAGAAACCTAACAGTTTGCAATAGTTTTAGGAAGTTTCTTTCCTTCTCCAATCTCAACCACCCCTTTCACCTACTCCATGAACACTTTTGTCTACCAAATGACTCCTGTTATTACTTGAACATAGCTGAAGATTGCTTTTTCAAGTACAAAATAAAACAGAGGAAAAACACAGTAATGACTCAGCTACTCTACCTCCATTCTCTATACACAGGACAGGAATTTTTCATTTCGTACTTCATTCACACTGGACTAAATTGATTTACTGAGTCACATAACCCTATCAAGGGTGCTGTGCTGAAACTATCCCAGAGCTATATGTGATGACTCTTTTGTTCTGAGATTTATCAGGAGAAGGATAGGAAGAAAGCTCCTGGACAGGGACAGAGGGGAAACGTATCCTGGATCTTTGTTTATTTCTGCCGGCATACCATTGAAAAACATTTAGCATTACCATTGCAATTCTTCAATTTGCTATATTCAAAGACAAAAAAGATATTTTATGGGTATATTTTTATATCATGATAATTTGTATGGACATAGTCTATAAAGCTATGAATCATAGATCCTAAATAGTGGATTAATCTTCTGAATATAATTATTCACTAAGAGTAGACAGATTGTCACTCATTTTTACTGTATTTTCTTTTACAATTTCCTTTCAAGAGAAAAGAGAAAACTGAATGAGATAGTAGGACATTCCAGGTTAATTAGATGAATTTTGTTTGACACTAATTATTACATACATGGCTTCTGTATACATAATGCATGTTAAAAGGATATATATTTACATATAATATGCGTAATAAGTAAGCAAACTGTTAATAGTGATACACATCCAATGTCATATACATTCATTAACATAAATTAGTTCATTTTGCTCTTTTAAAAAAAAGATATGGCAAAAATCAACCTCTATTTTTCTAGTTTAAACACAAGTTAAATTGTGCAGGAAGTTGTCTCTTGAATTATTCCCAGAAAATAAACACTAGTCCCAAATCTTGTGACTTGTAAAGTAGTCTTTTGAAATACTTCACTGATTTTAAATCAGCAACCTTGTAGTATTCATGGGATCATAGACCTAGAAGGGGAAGGGACCTTAGAGTCCCATCAAAATGCTGCTCATATTACTGATATAGAAATTGAAGACTGGTTTGCCCAAGGTTAAATGGTAATAAATGTCAGAAGAGGTATTCGAACCTAGGTTTTCTGGTTATAGTCAGTATCCTTTCAACTGAACCACACTGCCTCTGTGGCATTGAGCTTGTTTCACTTTAGTTTAATAAGTAATGACCTTTTTCCAGTCAGGGAGAGGAAAGTGTTCTGAGTCAGACCAGAGTGGGTTCTTCATAGTGAAGTTATATTTATTTTGAAGAATGGTGCATTCTCATAACATCCAATATAAATATGAAAAACATTCCAAAGCCAGATAAAAATGACTTAGGGAGTTTCAATATTGCACTGTGCCTCTGGAGCACACAAGTTAATTGTACATTTGTAGATTGATGAGTGGTGGCCCAGTGGATTGAGTGCCAGATCTGGAGTCAGGAAGACTCATCTTCGTAAGTTCAAATCTGGCCTCAGACACTTAGTAGTTGTATGACCCTGGTAAGTCACCTAACCTCTGTTTGTCTGGTTTCCTCATATGTAAAATGAGAATAGCAACAGAATCTACCTCCCAGGTCTGTTGTAAGGATAAAATGACATAATATTTGTAAAACACTTTTAAAACTTTAAAGTGTTTCATAAATGCAAGTTATGCTATTAGAAAGAATGAGATGAGTGCATAGGAATGAGTGCAAGCAGTTTACTTAGGCTGCTGTGTGAGGAAGACTATAGTGAGATAAAGCTGGAAGTTTAGGCTAGTGTCAGATTGGAGAGACCTTTACATGCCAGAATAAGGAACATGGATTTTGTTTAGGGTAAGCAAATTTATCAAAGGCTATTGAGCAGAGGAGTGACATCAGCACTCCTGTTTTAATTTAAAAAAAAAAAGATTAATATGTAGACTGAAAAAAACAGGTTCTGCAGTTAGGGAAAGCTTTTAGGAAGTCATTACACTAATTCCAGTGGGATATATATTAAGCACCTGTATTAAGATGATATCAAGGGGAAAAGAAAAGGGAGAATGAATTAAAAGGTATTACAAAGGTACACTCAATTGGAGCTGGCAGTTGATTGGAGAGTAAGAGAGAAAGAAGAGCCAGAGATATGAAAAAGTTTCACATGTGTGAGTGAATAGTACTTCCATTAACAGACATAAGGAAGTGTGAAAGAGCAGGTTTTTTGGGAAAGATAAATTCAATTTTAGACGTGTTAGATTTGATGTGTCAGGTGACATGGATAGTTATTGATGGGCAGAGGTAGCATGGAGTACTAAGCAAGGGAAGCCACGTTCTGGATCTTGGGTTGTCTAGGATTGTTTCCCTAAAGGTAAATCTCAAAGGGCATGGAAGATAAATGAAAGTTGGCCCTGAACAGAAGTTAAGGATATTCATCAAAAGAAACAATGACTTACCCACTCATAAAAAAATGTGATTGAGAAAGAGAGAGAGAGAGAGACAGACAGACAGACTGACTAAGAGGCAGAGACAAAGAGAGAAAACTGTCAGCTAGAGAGGTCATGATTTAATGGAAAAACCATTGACCTGAGGCGGTAGTCCTGGACATACTGCCTAGTTACTAATTTCACCTTTTCAAGACTCATCTATAAAGTGAAGGCATTGGACTAGGGTTCTTCTACCTCCATGCTCTAAAGTTGTGAAATGAATATGTCAGATTTCTGTCCCAAAATAAAATTAATCATATTGTTTCATCATTATAGATATCACATCCTGATCTCAAGAAATATACTTAAGTTTTTGGTTGAATTCTGTGGCCTCTGTTTAGATTTTAATATTTATTTTGTAATTTATCATTAATTATCCAAGTTGAATAACCAGGTTAAAACTAGGAAAATGGCCACTTGCCTTCACTTTTTGTATAGTTCAGAAAGCAGTCATTCACATTAAAATAGGGCTTTAAGCTTTCCAAAGTATTTGCTTTCCTTTCTACCTCCCTGGGGTGTAAGAAGTGCATATTTTCTTTCCCTTTTACAATTCAGCAAACTGAATTTCAGAGAGGTCCAGTGGCTTGCCAACAGTATAGTCACACAGCTACTTAGTAGCAGAGTCATCATTTAAATGTAGGCTTTTCTTACTGCAATTCCACTGTCCTCTCCTTTATACTGCATGTTCTATACAATATAAGGATCTCTTAGGAATTTTTTTTTTTTTGCTCCAAGGGTTCTGTTCTTGTAAAACTTAACTGTGTCAGCAAAGTGAATGTGCTGGCAGCCTATTTGTCTGTGTCTCAAGCTGATACTTAGAAAGCTGTGACTAGCACTGACTCCTTCTGTGGCCTGGGGTAAAACATTTTACCTCTATGTACTCTCCATAAAATGGGGATAATAATACTCATTTGCTTGCTTACCTACCTCACTAGATTGTTGTAAGGATTAATTAGATTTTCTTAGTAAAAGAGCTTTGAAGATTCAATGTGCTGAATGGTGTTATTACTAATAAACCTGCTAAACCTTCATCTGCTGTGTTTCCTTATTTGTAGCACTTAATAATATTGCAGATGTAACTGTACTCCATTGCTCAAGGCAGTCAGCCAGGCAACACACGATGGGATGTGCTTGTGCCTGTCCCACCTCCCTCTCTGACTCCTGTCTCTGGGCACAGAGCTGATGCTGCCTGCCCTGGCTTGATTCTGACTATGAAAGTAGTAGGGCTTATTTAGCAGTCTGTGCCAAGGTGGGGTGAAATCAGGCACATCCATTACCCCTATTATTCTTGCCAAAGAAGCAAGAAACATTTCCCACATGTGCTAGCTTTTCTGGTGGAATTCCTTGATGGCTACTTGGTGATGAAACCAAGTGGAGGGTGCCTGGAAGACCCTCACACACTATGGTCACTCATAGACATAGAGAGACTCCAGAGCTCCAGAATGAGAATTAGTAGCTAACTAGTCATCATGAATTTATCAATATGATTAACAAATTCGTTTTGTTTTTCTGAACCTGTGAGAAGGGTTGGACTTTATGGTGAAAATATGTTATTTTACTATGCATGGTAATGAATAGTTTTGCTTAGGATCTTCATGTAACACTCTAAAGGCAATAACCTTCATACCTTTGCTGCCTGTCATTGCTCTATATCATATCATATTATCATATCAATCAATCAATCACTTGAGAGCTTACTGTGTTCCAGGCTCTGTGCTAAGTGCTCTATGTAGATACTAAGAAAGGCAAAACCAGACCCTGTCCTCAAGTAGTTCACAATCTAATAAGGCTGACAACATGTAAAATACAAAAAGAGTAGATGGAAGCTTACCTTAGAGGAGAAGACTTTAGTAGCTAGGGGAACCAGGAAAGTTAGTTAACTTCTTAGAATCAAATACATGTATATATTGAAGGAAACATTTGGAAATGAAAGTAATGTAATATGCACGTAAATCCTACCTTATGGAGTTGTTTGATTATGATATAAGAAATTATTTATCTCTTTTAACTATGTCTGATTTCCAATACATTTGTTACCTTAAAATGGGAAAAAGAAAAACCAGTCCAATTTCCCATTTGATATTTTACTGTGCTTTTGGAAATCCTGTTCCAAATGGTATACATGGGTAAGTTCCAGTTTTTGAGAGACAATGTGGCATTTGGCCTCAAAGCAAAGTCGTCTTTGACACTTCCTCACTCTGTAACCTTGGGTAAGTCATTTAACCACTCAGTGCTCTAGGCAACCATCCAAAACTGGATTGGAGAGGATGTGTCTACCTGCATTTTTTTGGAGTTTTCTGACCTAGAAGTTCCCTATACCAATGCAATCACAATCCAGTTTCTATACCTATCTAGAAAGAACTAAGTAAGGAAATCAGCAGGTTTAAAATTAATACCTAGTATATAATCATTCATTTGTTTTTTTTCTGTTTCCTACATTTTTAAAATTCTTATCTTTTTTCATTTTGTTAGTGATGTTGCACATACTAAAATTTTAGTAAGGAACTTGATGTAAGACTGATGTTTTTTTTTTATTTGGTACCTCAGGTATGGGATATTTTGGCTAGCTATCTGTGGAGTTGCAAATAGACTAGTTGACTTGGTTTCCTTCAGTAATAGTACTGGGCAGCTAAATGGTGCATTGGGCCTAAAGTCAGGAAAATCTGAATTCAAGTTCAGCCTCAGATACTTACTAGCTATGTGACCTTGGGCAGCTAACTTAAACTCTATTTGCCTTGTTTTCCTCATCTGTGAAATAAGGATAATAATAGCACCTACCTCCCAGAAAGGATCAAATGAGGTAATACTTGTAAAAGCACTTAACACAGTGCCTGGCACATAGCAGGTGCTATATAAATGTGGATAGAGTATCTGGCCTGAAATATGGAAAACTCATCTTCCTGAGTTCAAATCTGCCCTCAGATACTTAGTAGCTGTGTAACCCTGAGCAAATCACTTAACCTTGCCGGCCTCAGTTCCTCATCTGTAAGATGAGCTGGAGAAGAAAATGGCAAACCACTTCAGTATCTTTCCCAAGAAAACCCCAAATGGGGTTATAGAACAACTGAACAACAATAATTATTACTATTATTATAAATATTTAAAATGTTCCTGTATTATAGCATACAAAGAAAAAGGGGAAGGATAGGCTAGAGAAAGCTTGAGAATATGTACTACAATTATTTTATAATCATTTTTCTTTATTAAAGAGAACTAGATAGGATACAGTTAGCTGTAGGGATAAGGTTGGAGTTTGATTAAGTTAAATCTGTTAGTTTGAATCATCATCACTGGTGGTCTCAACATATATTATTCAGTATATTAAGTATATTATGACATCCTTCCCTATAATTTAGCTTTATTAGCAGTTTCTACTATTACTCCAAATTGGAAGCAAACATAGTGCTTTTGGGCAAAGTAAAGATGTGTTGGCAGGAGTGATCACAGTGACTTACAGAGCACCTGTTGAACCTATAATTTCTTATAACAAATAACAGTATATATTTTTAGTTCTGGAGTTACTTCAGTTTGAAATTCTGTGACTTGACTTTAAGCAAATACTCTACTTGTTTACATACAGGTCTGTGGATTCCTTCATCATATGAAAGTTCTATCTATAAATATAGATATAGCTTAAAATAATTTTAGAAAAAAAGCCAGCTTCTATAGTAAAAAATCAGTTAAGTATGAATATAGTCATTTTTCAAACAACAACAACAAAGCATTCCCTTTATTAGAGAAAAATCCATTTGGATTGGGATCACAGCAGCCTGATGTGATTAAGTAATATGCCACCTTAAACTTTTATGAGGTCTCCTTTCTTCGTATGCTTTAAAGAACCTTTTTTTTTCAAATTCAGCTCATTGCAAATATTTTCTTTCCAGTGAGCTAGTTCAGCATTTCTCAGACTGTTTCTTGAAACTTTAATGTTTGATATAATGGGAATATGAATTCTGTGAGAAAATTCAGTGATAGTGATATCTTCCTTTGTAAAAATAAAATAAAATTATCTTTTCAAAATGCTTAATTGTGTGGCAGTTTTCCCATATTAAAATGGCTACAGTGTTCCCTATTTTGCTCTGAAAGCTATCCAGACTCTCCTTTATCACAAAAGTATTTTCATTCTTCCAGAAACTGTCACCTCCCCCACTCCCTGCCATGGTAATATTTATGGGTCCTGACAATATATTTTAAGCCCCAAAGGTCTCCATGGCCAAATTAGTGTGGGAAATGAGGTATCTTATTAACATAGTTTCTCTCACTACCCTCCCTCCCTCCCTGCTTCCTTCCTTCCTTCCTTCCTTCCTTCCTTCCTTCCTTCCTTCCTTCCTTCCTTCCTTCCTTCCTTCCTTCCTTCCTCCCTTCCTTCCTTCCTTCCTTCCATCTTCTTTCTCTTCCTCCATTTCTCCATCCCTTTCTGCTTTCCTTCTTTCCTCCTTCCCTTTCTTCCTTCCTCTATTCTGTATTGTCTTTTACTCTAGAGACAGAAATGGCAAACCACTCTACCATCTTTGCCAAGAAAACGCCGAAAGGGATCACAGACATGACTGAAAGAAAAACTGCCTGAACAACAGCTGATCTTTTTCTCTTTTTAAAAGGTGTTATTTTCCTGTATTTACTTTTTTAAGCAGTGCATTGTTTTTATTTCCACAAGTGGAACCTCAGTTAGCTTATCTAAATAAAAGTAATAAGTGCTCCTCTCATATGCAACAAAGTTGCCCTGCTTTATGTGTGAAAAAATTTAGGACTATTTGGAGACTCAGTTCAATGAAGTCTAAGAAGTCTAAGTGACACACAGGCAGAAATGGAGTGAGAAGCTTCCGTTTCAGCATGGCAGCATATCCCTAGCAGTGTCTTCCCAGATTTATCTGGGAAAAACACGAGGCAGATGGAAGTAGCATATTATCAAAGATATCTCTGCTTTCTACCCTCCGTTTTTGGCAGCATACAGTTGATATTCTATGAAAACATTTTCCCTTGATGCATTTCTGTTTTTCATTCATATGTAATGCATTTTTCCATATATTCATTACTCAGCACTTTTAATAAAAATTATTTTTCCAGAAATTTGTGTTTGGAAGGGAGTGACTTCATTTTTACCATAAAAATAAACAAAAAATTAGGTTTTAACTAATGAGAATTGCAGCCTTTGAATGCTACAATAATTAAACATTGAGGCTGGGCAAAAGAATATTTAAATCAAGGAGGAAATTTATGAAGGGTACAGGATAGCAAGAGAAACTATCATGGGCTCCAACATAATTGAAAAAATGATAAAGAAATAGGACTTTGTGGTGATAAAGAAGTCCAAACATATAATTCCATGCTTATATATTTATTTTTGTAATGTTGATCATCAGTAGCCATATTTAAGAAAATTATTAATTTTAAAATAATTAAGAAATATGCTAATTGCTCATGTCCTAAAACATTTCAAGTTTTGCTGTACTTTGTTAGTGGATAGGTAAGTAACAGCAAAGCCCTTGTTGAATAAGAGTCCTTTGGCTCTTGTGTGTAGCCCCAGGAAAGTTCATTGCTTTCTAGAGAAAGGGTGTGGAGAGCTAGGATGTCATAATATAATTTTTAGTGCATGTTCAACATTAGTGATTGATGGCTCTGGTATTGAATTCTGCCTAGTCTGAAGGTCAGGCAGCAGTGGACTGTTAACTCCTGAAAAGTGCCCCATATTGTACACTGGCCTGTCTTCCATTCCCTAGCACTAAAGAATGATGTTTGAGTTCTAAGTTATAGTCATCGTGTTGGGGAGGCTGGTCTATCAGACTGACACCTGAGCAGTTATCTAGATAGCTTCAATAAAAGTTTCAACATAGTATTATTAGTTAAGCTAAAGTCTGGCCATTATATTTCCTTT
The DNA here is from genome assembly GCF_003287225.1 of Phascolarctos cinereus. NCBI lineage: Eukaryota > Metazoa > Chordata > Mammalia > Diprotodontia > Phascolarctidae > Phascolarctos > Phascolarctos cinereus. The sequence continues at coordinate 408,068,091 of NW_027555847.1, read as the reverse complement.
CTCATAAACCACAATGAAGATCCCCCCTGGGTTGATAACATGCTTGAGAAGTCAGCAACAGCTCTGTATGTGGACCCTAAAGAAAAATAATTCAAAGGTAGTCAGTTCTGTATAGTTAATCCTTCATATACTTTTGTTGGTAATATTACAAATGTGTTTCAAAACTTCCATCACAAGAAGATTTGTTTCCTGCTTCACTAAAACATGCTCAGTGTTCCATCCTGGAAGGGAGATAAACTTAAAATAAAATCATTTTTGTGTAATTCAATTCCTATTCCAGATGGAGAACTATATATGGGAGAAACCCATGACTAAGGGAATTCACATATCCTCTAATTATGTAAATGGAATCGGGGAAATCTGTAATAAGTTGTAGTAGATGTGCAGAAGCTTTTTGGGTTCAGTTAGAAGACTGGCCAATAAATAAAGCAAAATTTAGGGATATCTAGAAGTTTAGACCAACTAAACTATTAACATTTTGTGGGGTTTTTTTTACAGAAAGTTTTTAAAGAATTGCTTAATGAATAAACTTTTAATTACCTTAATATAAAATAATAAAAAAGTCCAGGAGCCATAAAAAAAATTTAAATTTTTAAAAACTATTTAACATTATGGCAGTTCATTGTTTCTTAACAGTAGGGGTAGTAACTGACTTTTATTTAATATTTGTTTTCTTTCTGTCTTTTTGTATGCATATAATGGTAGAACAGGAATGAATTCCATAAGATATGGAATTCTTTGACTTTTGGGAGATAAATAATGTAAACTGCCAGAGTATTAGGCTCCATCACAAAATGGTAAACATGTCAGGATAAGAAAAACATTTCTTTTCATAAAAAAAAAAAATGAAAATGTGATTGAGAGTGTTGTGCTTTAAGTAAGCAGCAAGATTCTCTTAATCAATCATCTGCCATGCTGTATTTTATTACATATATTTTTAGAAACTCTTTAAAAGCTGACAGATTGAAGTCATGTGTTTAAACATGCCAGATATGTTTAAACTAACTCATAAACATGACTTATTTTACTCATGTATACATAGTTTCATGTTTAGGAATATTTAGTTTAGAAAAATCTTAGTATAATCGGGTATGTGAAGTTAAATGACTTTGAAATAATTTTAGACAAGTGCTAATGTTCTTAAGATTCCACTGTCCAAGAATGGTGAACTGTAGTTGACTTAAAAGTTTTTGAAATCTGTTTTGAAAACTATTCAAAGAAATACTTATGTATAAATAATCTAATTAATACTTTCATGAGTTATAGAGTGGTTTTCAATTTAATTTTACAAGCATTTCTTAAAAACCAACTATTGGCAAGTTACTGTGCTAGAAAATAGGGCTACAAAGACAAAGTAAAAACTAGGTGGTACAGTACAGAAGCTTGCATTCTATTGGCTATTAACATAGATCTAGTGACAAAGCATATTGTAATTGTACAATAGGCCTTTTCAAAATAATTGGTTTTGTTTTTTGCGTCAGTCATGTATTTATTCAATTTTGTGATTAATGCTAGGGCATTTGTTTAATCTTGGTTCTTATCAGGACCAATTCCTTTTTATGATCTTTTTTTACTTTCTAGACAGTGAACCTTGATGTTCAGACTAATTTGGGGTTCATACGTGCATACTTATGATTTACACAAATTCAGGGAAAGAAAATGAAAAATATCTTTGAATTTTGGTACGAAAAACCTAAAACTAGCCATCTAAATATTACACGTATTCATATATGAAAGGTAGCATTATGGTGGATTGAGAGCTAGGACTGCAATCAGTAAGTTCAAGTTCTGTCTCTGAGGTACTCTTGGCTGGAGAACATGGGAAGTTACTTGGCCTTTCAGTGCCCCAAGCAATTCCCTAAGATTATAAATTGCATAGCAGTTGCTGATCTGCATTGGTAGAAGGAATTTCTTCACTGAGGATTCCTTATAACAATGCAATCTCAGATCTAGACAAAAACAAACATAAAGGCATGCGCACACACACACACATTCTCTGTCTCTGTCTCTTTGTCTCTCTTGCAACAACACTGTATTTAATCAAATGAGACTTTAAATGAAATTCACTTTTGCTATCCTGTAATCTGGGAATTTGGGGCTTGAGGTCCCATTATTTCATGCCATTATTTCATGTTAACACTATGGCATTCATATATGTGTGTGTGTGTGTGTGTGTGTGTGTGTGTGTGTGTGTGTGTGTGTGTGTGTGTGTATTCTACACAATTTCAGAAAACTGGGGGAATTAATGGTAGCAGTCTGCTAGGTGGCACTGTGGATAAAGTGCTAGGCCTGGAATCAGGAAGCTATAAATTCAAAATCTGATCTCATATACTAGCTATGTGACCCTGGACAAATCACTTAACCTTTGTTTGCCTCAGTTTCCTCATCTATAAAATAGAGATAAATAAAGCACCTACCTCCCAGGGTTATTTTGAAGATAAAAGAGATAATATTTGCAAAAGTGCTTAGCATAGTGCCTGGCTCATGACTTGGCATGTAAATGCTATATAAAAGTTATTATTATTATGATTAGCTATAATTAATAACAGTTAAATATCAATATAATGCAAATATTTTTTGTAGATTGGCATGTCTGTAGGCTTGGTGTTACTGTGTTTGTTTTTGCGTTTTTGTTTTTGTCTTTATGTTGCTCCTTCCTTGAAAGACTCAGATTTCACTGTACTTGACACTAGGTCATTATTCTATCACTGGTAGTACTGCTCAGCAGGACTGAACTAAACTACCATCCGTCAATATAATCCTCCTTATCAACAGTGATATTAAACCTGCTCCAGGGTAAATGAAGGGGAAGCCAGGATACAGCCTGTCATGACAGCCTTCTTCTTCATTAGTTCTTTGCTCTTTTAGCTAAATGCTGAAGGAGTTTTTTGGGACATAAATGGAGTTTCCTGTGGCTAAGCTCTAAGGGCTATGTCTTTGAAACCATCTTCCTCACTCAGGATCTTTTCAGATTCATTTAGTATGAGGTTCTTGGTGGCTCATTTGCTCAGCTCCTAAAATCCTTGATATTCACAAGGTTTCTAAGAGCTCATATCCATATTATACCTGCATCTATCCACTTATTTCCCTTTCAAGATCTTTTTCAAAATATCATGTATCTACTTCTCTCCTCTCAGAGAAGTGGAGACCAGGAAGCAGATTATTGTCTATACTTTCAGGCATGTGTACTAGGTCAGTCTGATTATCTTTAACATTTTTTATTGGTTATAAAGTGGTTTCTTTGGGAGTTTATTGAAAAATAACTGGTGTTTAAAAGGTATCAATACCTTTTTTAAAGGTATTTCAGCATATAAATACTATGGTTCTAACTCTCTATGTAGAATTTATCCCATCTGTAGTCAGGACAATGGATGTGGGTCTCATGTGTAAGGAGAACAGACATAATGAAAACTGGGCTTAATACAGCATACACAAGTAATTTAGGGGAAAAAAACCTTTCATTTATTCAATTGATAATTTAAAGGTATGATCCTTAAACTTTGTGTATTGAACCATGCATGGCTTTATAAAGAATGTAGATTGCCATTACTATTAATACCAGTGATCTTTGATTTTTATGGATATTGTTACATAGTAAAACAGGTTAAAGTTTGCTAGAAGTCAAGCCTTGAAACTGATCTTTTGGATTTTAGACTTCTTTTGCTGTTATGGATATGGTGACTCTAAATTTTCTATTGGTCACATCATCTACATTTCAGTCATTCAACAAGCATTGTAGGCACTGGGAAACAATTTTGAAGGTGAGATAGCAGTTGCCCTCGCTAATATTGTAAGGCAGGGGCTGGGGGTGGGTAGGGGGTAGATAGGGAGGTGTTCACAGATCAATACAGTTTCTCCTTCCCTCGTACATGGTTGATCGTTAGAAGATGTGGGTCACTAACACCTGAAAGGAATCAAGAAAGTCCCTTGATGGAGGCAGTACTAGAGCTGAATGGAGGGCCAAGATCTTTGATTTCATTAGAGTAAAATCCCTTATTAATGCAGTTTGCCACAGAGTCTGCCACTTCAGAGTTTACATAATTGCTTAGAGCAGTAGTGTCAAACTGAAATAGAAATGGGAGACTCTAAACCCTACATAAGGATCCTTGAGGATGCATATTGACTTAGAAAATCAAACATGCTTACATATTTATTTTTTATTAATAAAGCAACACATGAAAATCAGATAGGAAATACATTTTAATATGGCTCAGGTCCATTTGGGAGTGTTGTGAGTCTTATATATTTTGACACCTCTGGCCTAGAGCACACAGAGATTAAATTACTTAGCTAGTACTAATGAGGAAATTGAGACCCATAGCCATTATCAGCTGTAGTGTGTTGCATTGTAAAGAGTGTTAAATCTGGAGTCAGAGGAACTGGGTTTGAATCCTGGTTTCCTTATTTGCTACCTTTGTGACATTTTTGGGTGGGTTGTTTCATCTCTGTGAGCATTAGGATGGGAAGTGAGGAAGGTAGTGGGAGATATGAATTCAGTAATTCTTTCTAGCTCTAAATCTGTGATCGTGTTATTTCAGATAGTAGCAAAACTGAGGAAAGAATTTACATCTCCCACCTCTCAAGTCTGTGTCCTTCCAAATTTCATCCAGGTTACAATTCTGATGGTTGTATTTTTGAAAATCCATGCAAAAGACTGAGCAGGTTGGAGAGATCTAGGTTTCGCTAGTAAGCAGCAAAAATTGAGTATTTCCTCTTCTTTTAAGAATCTGGCCCACTGTAATATGGCAGATTCTGTGCTAGTGTTGCCCAGATTTTAAACTGCCTTCAATTGCAGATTAATATCATAGATGTTGAACTGGAAGACTCCTTAGGGGCCATCTTTATTCCATCCTCCAGATCAGGAAACTGAGGCCCAATGAAGTTAAGTGACTTACCCAAGGTGATAACACATTGTAGGAGTCAGAGGTAACATTTAAACTCAGGTCCCCTGACACCAGAGCCAGCTCTTTCCTCTGTATCATGATGCCTTTACTTGCATAGCAGCAATAACTGTAGTAAAAATAGAAGAACAAACAACATTCTAAAAATTTCCACATTGAAAAAGTTTTGATGTGTCAGATTTTTTAAGTTTCAGAGGTTCTGACTTTAAAACTTTATAAGCATTATGTTCATGAGTTTTGAGACACATGACACTTGGGAGGAAGCTTTCTGTCTGCTTGGGGAAACAAAAAGGAAATGATAGCTTTTTCATATTCTGCTTGGAGTAGGGGTAGGGGACATTTTGAAGGTTTAGTTATGTGAGCCCATTCTGTTGGATTCTGGCTGGTTTCTCTCTCTCTCTCTCTCTCTCTCTCTCTCTCTCTCTCTCTCTCTCTCTCTCTCTCTCTCTCTCTCTCTCTCTCTCTCCCTCTGTGTCTCTGATTTGGTAATTTCTATGGTAATTTCCAAATTGTTTTTTAAAGGTTTGGTGAAATCTAGATCCTCTTGAGGTTCTCCCATCACTAGATTTTTTTTCCTTCTTTTGAATTGGAGTGTTTATTTTTAAAAGCTTTTGTGGTACGAGCTTTATGCCTTTGTTATTGCAGCTGGGCCAACTTAGACCTGCTCCTCTTTCCCTCAAGCTTTTTTTGTGGTTTGGAGTCCAGTCAGTCCATGTTAGGTCTGGAATAAAGGAAGGGAGTGTCAGTAGCATGAAGACATGTGCTTTATGTTATTTCTAAAAGTCATAGGTGTACTTAATTGTATTTTGCCCGCTCAGAAACACTTCTCTCTCCCTCTCCCTCTCCCTCTCCCCCTCCTTCCCTCCCTTTCTCTCTCTCCTTCTCTCTTTCTCTCCCCCTTTCCTTCTCTCTCTCTCTCTCTTCTCTCTCTCTCTCTCTCTCTCTCTCTCTCCTCTCTCTCTCTCTCTCTCTCTTCTCTCTCTCTCCCCCTCCTTCCCTCCCTTTCTCTCTCTCCTTCTCTTTCCCCCTCTCTCCCCCCCTTCCCATTTTCCTTTTTTTTTTTTGTTCTGTTTACTCCTTGAGTTCTGTGGAAGGAGTTTTTTTTTTCCTTAGTGTACCTCCTAGCTAGCCTCTTTCTTGTTCTCCCATCAGCTAGCCAAGTCTTGGATTATCACCTGCTCAGGGCTTGAAAGTTCACAAGCAATTATTTTCAGCTAGTTGCTGAAAAGAGATTAAACTTGTTAAGAACCCAAAGTGTGAGTGTGACACACACTCTACTGGCCGGCTGTGCCTGGAACAGAGCAGGCCTTTGTAAAGGCTATGTAGGAAAGAGCTGAACAACACTGAATGCTGGAGCTGCTAGGGGGGAAAGGCAGCAGGGAACACAGAAAGATTTACTTTAATTAGAATTTGTGCCTAAACCTAAATACTCTAACTGCAGGCTTCTCAGGGACAAAGGGCTGGCTCATGCTGTAATTGGCAAACAAAGAATTGGTTCATTTTAAGCACCTCTTCTGAGTCTTCCTCTGATGTCTGTTCTCAACCCCTTTCCCCTTTGTATTTGAGTCTCTCATGACTTGCAGGTATAGTTGTATAGTGTTGCCTAGTGAAACAGTTTAAATTTTGCTAGAAATCCATACCTGACCAATGATCTTTTGGATTTCAGGTTTTTGCCCTTAGAGAAATGGGGACTCTAGAATGCTCATAGCCATAAGGGCAAAAGAACAGTTCTTTCCTAGGAATAGTACTCAAGTTTAGTCAAATATTAACCATTTCCTTTTAATACAAGGTGCTCTATTTTAGTTGAGCTTATGCCATCTTTTCATTTTTACTGTCCTCATCTATTTATAACTGTTTTACACAGACACATTTCCTTATTTTAGCTTCCAGAATTCAGAGTTATTATTGCTCTTATATGGCCTGGTTTGGCCTTGCAATCAGTCTAGGATTCGTTAATGCTTTCACGTTCTCATGCTTGGTCGGGATTTCTCATTACTGGATTGTTTGAAGCTGCTTGCCTGTCCTGGCTGGTTCATACTGGTATCTTGCCAGGCTCAGAACTTTCTGTAGTAGTGCACTGACAATATATTGATTAGCTAGGAAAATCAACTAGAGGTGTGGTTTGTTTGAAAAAACCAGATCCTAAGGCACTAGAGAGACTAAGCACATGTACGTGATTCTGAAACCAGAAGAATGAAAATTTCTAGTACCCCTATCCTACTTATAGTTTTTGAATTTGATGTATTAAAATAAGGTAATAACATATTTGTGTGGCAATTTGAGATTTACAGAGCAATACCCTCATCATACAGCTTAGGGAATAAAATATCTGAGAAGTGATGCAATTTGGCCTTAATGCCGTAGTGAGCTATCCAAGGCAGAATTCAAACTCAGATTTCCTAACTACCCATCCAGTGACCTATCAATAAATACCATGATGTTTTTCCATCTACTTTCTATTCTTTTAAGAATGAGCCTGACAATTTTTATCAGAATATTTTATTTTGAATGTTAGAGAAACAGCTCATTGCTTCTGTTTTTGTATGTGAATAATAGGATATAGATTCTTTTATCACTATGTCTCAACTGTACTGACAGGTGAAATATATTCATGCTTGTTTTTTTTCAAACTGCTTGCTTACCATTGCTAATTCTTAGCATAGGGATTTAGTTTGGTCTGGGGGGAAAAAAGGAGAGGAGATATGGAAAAAAATATGTTTGCGTTATATATTGTAGCACCTTCATTTCAGTGAGCATGGTAGTCAGATGTTATAAATTTCTTTAAGACTAAAGTGGGAGATGAGGAGTGCAAGGAACAGAGGAAACAACAAAGGAAGCATGTTTAAACAGATCATTTCCCCCTACAGTTTAATTTTATGACTTGCTTCTGTTTCTTTTTTGTTAGAAATTAATTTGCTTTTTTAATGTTAAAGAACTTAATATCATAAAAGTAATTAGTAGGTATATCATCAAGTTAGAGCAAGATTTTTCCCCTGAAGCTAGAAGTTAAAACTCTGAAGTTGTGAAGTTGTGATGGCGCCAAGAGAACAGCTACTTTCTGTGTTCATTTTATGTATATATATATATTATATATATATATATATATATATATATATATATATATATATATATATATATATATATGTATATATGTAGGAAAGAGCAAGAGTACACCTCCCCCCTCCACCCCTCCACACCCAAGCCCACATGCACATCCACACCCACACACACATTCAGGAGATCAAGAGAGCGCACTTTCTTATCCAGCACATAATAGATGATAAATATGTCAAGAGGGGCCACAGATGACTTGTGCTGGTATTTAGAAGTTCATGCTGATAGTTTTAGTCTTCAAGAAAATATTATCACAAGTGTAATGAGTTGCTCTGAAGTCCCCAGCCCTTAATCAGTCCTCATATCTAGAGAGAAAGGATTAGAAACTGACATAGAAGACCAGAATCTGGTTCACATTATGAAATGAGTAGAAGAGAAATTCTATTAGCAAAAAACCAGAGCCCCTCAAGTCACCCTATAATCTCAAGGGTCACTAGGCTAGCCATCCTTGCTTGCCATGTACTAATTTTTTGGAGTTGCAATTATCAGAAGGTTGATTTTTACTTCTTTTCATCACGATGAATTCTCAATGGGTTGGTCCATCCTGGCTAGTGCCAAACATTTGGTTCCCAAACATTGAAATCCCAAATTCCTATTAAACTAAGAGCCAGGAAACTTCTTTTTCAGTTTGTAGTGAGTGAGTGGAATGAACTCTATGACCCTCCTTTCATTGATGTCTTTCCCTCTCCCATTCTCTGCCCCCAAGCTAAATGCACTCATGTCACATTCTCTCTCACTGTCACTTTAGTCCAGCTAAAAAGTCTTAGACAGCCTCAATCTTTTCACAAATGGTAATATTTGCATATGCCTTGTCTGGGCTATCACATGGAAAAGTGGCAGACATTGGATCAGAACCTACATCTTTTGACTTCTAGATCAGTATACTATCTGCTTGACTATGGACTATGGATTCATGTTTCCCGTCCTTGGTGACATGTACAAATTTCTTTTTAGTTATTATCAGCTGCCTATGGTGAAGTATGTCAAATTTGAGGTAAAGTTGTAGTTTTGTGAGCGTGAATGAATCTTATTCTCTGATCGTAGCTATGAATATGACAATTTTCACTTTCTTAGATAACCTGAAAGACCCATCAGTTTTGAGTTCTCATTGCTGGCTATCCAGTGTATATACCTGTAAAGTAAACAGGAATTTACTTTGATAACCTATTAACAGATGGGTTTAAGTGAAAATAAATCATACTGGACTTACTTTGATTTTATATCATAATTTTGCACTGCCCATTTTTTTAAGGGGGGTTGTGACTCGAAGTAGGGCTGAGAGTAAGAGGCAAGACACTTTTTCCATGCTTTGAAGATTTGGTTGTACCAGGGGGCTAGATGGTGTCAATTATCTTTTCTTTCTGAATGGTTTCTAGTCTTTCCTCAGAAGTCCAGGATTAGCCTTCTCATTAATCCAATAGAAATAATTAGATTCACTGTGAGGATAAACCTAGAATGAAATGCATTTTGTGTGTGTGTGTGTGTGTGTGTGTGTGTGTGTGTGTTATTGTCAGCATTGTTGTTGTTGTGGTTCAGTACCTTGGCAATACACCTTGGGAATCTAAGGCAGTAGTCTTTTAACTAGGTGCTAACTGTCCTTTTGTTGACACCCAATGGACAGCTTTGGCATTTCCGTACAGTTTCTTGCTGTGTGGAAGCCAACCATTCACTGACAGCAATGTGCCTGTAGAAGCAAATTGAAATTGAAGAGAGGGGGGCTCCCTTTGGTGATTTCATTGCAAATAAAGATGTCACCAGGGCACTGACAGTTTCCAGACTAAATGTCCTTGAGGAAACAGTGTTTATGTCATTCTAACTTATCTGCCCTTCCTTTCTGTAAAGCTCTCTTGCAACAGCAAGTATCTAAGTGGAGAAAGCCAGAGCCTGGTTTTGTAGGATGGCTATATAATGATCTACTAGAAAAACAACTCATAAAGGATCGAGAAAAGGTGGCCAAATATATCCCTTTGAAGAATTTATACTATGAAGATAGCAGGATTAAATTTCCATGATTTCTTTCCTGATGATTCTTTTGCTCTCATTTCTGGTGGGTTCTGTTGGAGCTTTCATTTCCACTTGCCTTTCCTAGCTTATTAGGCAGATGTGACACATTTGCCAAGGGAATTCATTGTCTACCACCTGTAGCCAACTCCTGCTAAGAAGGTGAATGAATCTGACATCTCTAAAGGTGTCACCCTGGGGAGCTATCCTGGCAGAAATCATGTCAGCAGGAGAAAACTTCTCATCGACCCTAATTCTTTTTCTTAGTCCCCCTTTTTTTCTTGTAGCTAACATGCTCTTTCTTATGATTGATTTCAGCTTTGTAGCTTGTTGATAAAACACCCCTGGGTACCCTAGAATGTAGTTGGGAGATAACTAATCCAGGGGAGATTATATCTCTATCAAGAAATGGTAATAAATCCCATATTATTGTCTGCAATTTCTCTTTGGCGTTTTAGCCTATGAATCTCTGAAGTAAGCAGCTGTCACAGAGATTTCATGCCACTTTTCTTATTTACAGCTGTTTTACAATATTTGGAAATGAGGCATGAATTGGGAAATTGTCTGCAAATGATGAAGTGGTGTCCCTTCTTCCCAGTGCAATTTGAAGCGTGTGATATAAGTGGTAAACAAGGACAAAACATTGCATTCCAAACACAATAACTAGTCTCCTCTCCCCTTTGCCTGCAGCTTTCCATGTCAATGCTGTTTTTGTTTGTTTGATTTCCCCAGTGTTTGTAATTACTGGTGCATTTAAGGTACCATCAACGAATTGAGAGATTTCTTCCCCAGATTGTGTTTATGTGTTTGAAAGCCTAAATTTTATTATTTGTATAAGTTAAGGAGTTTCTAGGAGTCTGCTAGCAGAAGAGGGAGAACATAAAGAAGAAAGTTGGAGTAGAAAAGAGAAATGTGTTTCTAGCAACCGAGAGATCAGAAAGGTCAGTGCAATGGAAGGATGCTTTATGTACTTAAAAATTCTATTTCTTATATGCATTGTTGTTTACTTTTCCTATAGTGAATGAAGTTATAGACCACCTTTCATACAAAGTATGGAAAATTAACAATTTGAGTTTCATGACAAAGGACTGAGCAGGTTATATATTGATTGTGGAGAAGTAGTAGAAATATTTTCATGGACTGGAAAAATGAATAAGGGACATTCTATAATTCAAATAATAAAACCAAGCATATATTGAATACAAGTACAAAATGTCATCAGAAAGGACATATTTTCTAATTAAGGATGTAAATAAAGGCAAAAATGATATTCTTATCAAATTTGCAAATGACAATCAGACAGCAAGGGAGTAGGAAACACTCTGGGTGACAGGCTTCAGAAATCCAGGGAGGCTAGGACAGATTAAATTTCATAGGAGCAAATATAAAGTTTTATATTGAATTACTCAAGTTAGGAGGAGATATGATAAGCAAGCAGGTTTGTCTGGAAACAATCTGGGATTTTTAGTGGCCAGCAAGCTCAGTTTGAACAAATATGTTATATTGTAACCAAAAAACGAATTAACAAACAAAAACAAAACACACAAACAAAAAACCCAACCAGCATCCTAATAGCTTCTTGTCTATGTGTGTGTATAATTTATATTATATTTATAATAGGTCATTTATATTAGGAGAGGCATTGTGTTTCAGTCATTTCAGTCCTGTCTGACTCTTTGTGACCCCTTTTCACATTTTCTTGGCAAAAATACCAGGTGGTTTTTTTTTGGCCATTTCCTTCTACAGCTCATTTTACAGATGAGAAAACTGAAACAAACAAGGTTAAGTGACTTGACCAGCTAGGGTCACACTGCTAGTAAGTGTCTGAGGCCAGTGCTAGCCCAGTGCTCTCTCCATTGTACCATCTAGCTGCTCCAGAACAGGTATACCTTAAAGGCAGTTGTATTAGTTATATTAGTTATATAGTTAGAGGCAGTGCTCAGTGGATAGAGCACAAGGCCTGGCCAATGGATTAGAAAAGATCAGATTATGTCCCAATCCTAAAAAAGGGCAATGCCAAAGAACGTTCAAATTATGGAACAATTGCGCTTATTTCTCACATGCTAGCAACGTCACACTTAAGATTCTGTAAGTTTGGGGCAGCTAGGTGGCGCAGTGGATAGAGCTCCGGCCCTGGAGTCAGGAGGACCTGAGTTCAAATCCGGCCTCAGACACATAACGCTTACTAGCTGTGTAACCCTGGGCAAGTCACTTAACCCCATTATCTAGCCCCCCCAAAAAAAGATTCTGTAAGTTAGGCTTCAGCAATATGTGAACTGAGACTAGGCTTCGGTAATATGGGAACTGAGAAGTACCAGGAGAACAGGCTGGTTTTCAAAGAGGCAGAAGAATTGGAGACCATATTGCCAACATTTCCTGGATTATGGAGAAAACACGGGAGTTCCAGAAAAAGACAATCTACTTCTGCTTCATTGGCTACACTAAAGCCTTTACCTATGTGGGTCACAACAAAATGTGGCAACTCCTCAAAAGATGGGAGAACCAGATGATCTTGTCTCCTGAGGAACCCTGTATGCATGTCAAGAAGCAACAGTTAGAACTAAACAAGTACTTGGTTTAAGATTGGGAAAGGAGTACAATAAAACTATATATTGTCCCTTATTTATTTAACTTATGTGCAAAGTACATCAGGTGAAATGCCAGGCTGGATGAATCAAAAGCTAGAATTGAAGTTTCTGGGAGAAACGTAAATAATCTCAGATATGCAGATGATACCACTCCGATGGCAGAAAGTGAAGAGGAATTAAGAAGCCTCTTGATGAGGATGAAAGAATAGAGTGTAAAAGGTGGCCTGAAACTTAACACCAAAAAAAAAAAACCCAACTAAGATCTTGGCAACTAGTCCCATTACTTCCTGGCAAAAAGAGAGAGAAGAAATGGAAGCAGTGTCAGATTTTATGTTCCTGGGCTCAAAGATCACTGCAGATAGCAACTGCAGCCATGAAATTAAAAGACGTTTGCTCCTTGGAAGGAAATCTAATAATTGAGAGCAACTAAAAAATCTGGACAGGATGCTAAAAAGCAAAGATATCACCTAGCTAACAAAGGTCCATATAGTCAAAGCTATTTTTCCCCCCAGTAGCAATGTATGGCTGTAAGAGTTGGATTATAGGGGAAGTTGAGTGCTGTAGAATCAATGCTTCTGAATTGTGAAGATGGAGAAGACTTTTGAGAGTCCCTTGGACAGCAAGATGTTCAAATCAGTCAATACTTAAAGAAATTAATTCAGGCTATTCACAGGAAGGTCAAATACTTAAAACTGAAGCTTAAATACTTTGGCCACATAAATGAGAAGATAGGACTCAGTCGAAAAAACCCTGATGTTGGGAAAGATTGTAGACAAAAGGAAAAGGGGACAGCAGAAGATGAGATGGATAGATAGTATCATGGAAACAATAAACATGAACTTGGACAGACTTTGAGAGTTAGTGGAGGATAGAAGGCTCTGGAGTGCTCTGATCCATGGGGTCACAAAGAGTAGGACAGATTGAACAAAAACAACAACAGTTGTTTTGTACTTTATTCTGATTAGAAAACATCTGGAGTATTTTGTTCCAGGGGCCACATTTTCAGAGGGCACATATGAGGTAGAGAGTATCTAGAGGAACGTGACTGACACATCAAGCTCAGTTGTAGGAAGAGGGACCTTGAAACTAAAAAGAGACTGGGTAGTGGGGTGGAGACATTTTTGTCTTTGAGTGTGCCAAGGAGTATCATAGAGAAATATTATGTTCATTCTATTTGGCTTGAGTGGGCAAAACTGGGAGCAATGGTTGGAAGTAGCAGAGAGAAATTTAGGTGTGAGGTAATGGAAGCGTTCTTTACAGTTAGAACTATCTATAAGTGGAATAGGCTTCCTTGGGAATTAGCAGGTGCTCTGTCATTGAAAGTTTGTTAAGTAAAGGTTGGACGAATCTTATACACTGAAGGAATATTTTTCAAGTATAGATCATCCTATATATTTACTGTAACCTCTTCCATCTTTTAATTTCTGTGATTTCTGTGGTTCTATAAATATCAAAGGGATAGGACTTCTCCTATTTCATTCCTTTTATTCAATTCATTGAAGTGGAACCAGGGCCTTTCCAATTAGGTGTTATGACATGCTAATTAATACCTGTTTATTAAAGAAGTTCCAGTGGGGTAACAAACTGTAGTTCTTTAAGAATATTTGAGAATTCAAAAGAGCTTCTTCTCTTGACTCAGCTCAACTTATTAAGGTTTAATTGAATATGATTTTGTGAAAGTAGACCAACCCAGGAGTGGGAGAGGAGGGTAACCATGTTAGACCCAAATTAGGATGTAACATACTGATGAAACAAGGAGCATTAGAAAATATTACTTTCATAAATGCACATTTTTGATGGCAGAAAAAAAATTGCTTTCCATGGCCTGTAGGTATTTATTTTGTGTGGTTACAAGACATACATGTTATAGTGAAGGTTTCAAACCTCAAGTGGATAATAAGATTATAATAATAAGTGGATAATAAGATTTCAGATGTAGGGGTGAGAAATTTGAAAATCTTATAGAAGGCACAAATGAATTATTCCAGCTCTGGGATATATACATGCACACATATACACATACATATATATGTATGCATATGTGTGTGTGTATATATATATATATATATATATATGAATGTGTGTATACATATACATACATATATATGCGTGTGTGTACATACACACACACACACACACATATACCCACAACATCACAATAGCCAATCTGAATCTCTATTCAGCGGTATTTGCAGGTTATTAGTTATTGCAGCTGGGACTTGCAATTTTCAAATGTAGAAGAGAATAATTTGAAAATCTTGAAGAAGACACATACATGCATTATCCCAGCTCTGGAAGACACACACACACACACACAACACACACACACAACACACACACACTAAGCTAAAGAGACTCAGCAATATTTGTAGGTTATTAGCTTTATCACGTCTCACCTGGACTATTGTTACAACCCCTAATTGGTCTTCCTGCCTCTATCTTCCACATGCCTGCCAAATTAATATTCCTAAACTAAAAATATGACAATATTACCTCCCTTCATGAGAAGCTACAATGGCAATTCCCTTTTGTTCTTGGGAAAAACTATAAACTCCTTTCTTTGGCATTTAAATCCAGTAATATTCTGGCTCCAGCCTAGCTTTCCAGCCTGACTGCACATTGCTTCTCATCACTCACACTGTGTAGGAGCCAAACAGGCTCACTGGTTGTGCTTTACAATGGGTGATCCACCTCTCATCACCCTGTCTTTCCCCCTCCTCTCTCCCCCCATTCCTGGAATATCCTCTTCTCATCTCTGCCTCATGAAAATTCTGTCTCTCTTCATGGCTCAGCTCATGAGCCACTTCCTTCAGGAGGCCTCCCCGGCTTATAGAATCATAGAGTTAGATGTGGAAGGGACTTCAAAGGACCATCTAATCTAATTGCCTCATTTTATAAATGTGGACACTGAGTCCAACTGAAGTTAAGTTACTTATCCAAGGTCACAGAGTAGTGTCAGAGGTGAGATTTGAACCCAGGTACCCTGACTCCAGAGCCAGGGTTTTTTTCATTGTATCATGTTGCCTCCATCCCACTGATAAAAATGACTGTATTTTATATATGTTGTATTCAGTATTAACTTCTCTATTAATGTACTGTGCTCTTCCATATAATGTAAGCCTTTCAGTGGTAGAAGCTACTTTCCTTTTTAAATCGTATCTCCAGTGCCTACCTGGAATAAGACGTGATACATATTAGGTGCTTAACAGGAATGCTTGTTGACTGAGGTATTGATTGACTATCCCCATTTTGATATTTATTAATTCATGGACAATAATTTTTTGAGTGTGTATTATATTCATGACACTTTTTGAGATGCTTGACTATAAAGAGCATAGAGTATAGAATATACTTTAGAGTATAAAGATGAAACACAGCCCTATCCCTTAGGAAGCTATTGATCTAGCAGAGGAGAAGGTAATAGATATATACAAATAACTTTAGTCAAAAATAGAACGTGAAAGTGCAACAAAAGGGCTCTTAAAAAATTCTATGAGTGTTTGGAGGGTAGAGTGATTAATTCCAGCTGGAGGATCAGTCAAGGCTTTATGGGAGTGCATGATATTTGAGCTGTGTCTTAAACACATTGACTAAGAAGGAAAAGGAGAATGGTTAAAAAAAAAAAGAACTCTATGTCTCTATACTGAGATTGGGGGGGGGAATGTATTGATCGGGAAATGAAAGAAACCATCTGATATGGCGCAAGGGCAGGGGGGAGGAAAAGCACCATTCTCTGTAGCCTGTTTGGGTCAGAAGCCACATGTCCCTGGTTGGTGATAGGGGGCCTACAGTAAGCAGACTTCCTTTTTGACTAAAAGGGCTAAACAGTTCAGGATGCCATTTCCACTAATCACAGGCAGCTGAAGTTGTTGATTTTAACTACTGGTGAAGATCTAGCGGGACTTCATTTGTGAAATATTTTAGTATAGTATACATATATTGAAATAGAAAACATGATTTTTTTTGGCCAAATACAAAAAAAGAAAAAAAAATGCCCCGAAACAAACAAAACCTTACCAAATAACACCTCCTCCTCCAAAAATAATTCAAATCAAAACAAACCAAAAAATGTTTTCTCACACACATAAGATGTTCTAAACATAGAAACCTTTATAAGGAGATAAAAAACTCATCTGGCCTATTGTACTGAAGTCTGTTTCTCAGTTTTTTAATAATAATAATAGATAACATTTATACAGAGCTCACTATATACTATATAGTGCCAGGCGTTGTGCTAAATATTTTACTATTATTATCTCGTTTGATCATTATAACAATCCTTCAAGATAGGTGCTATTGGGGGCAGCTAGGTGGCGCAGTGGATAGAGCACCAGTCCTGGAGTCAGGAGGACCTGAGGTCAAATCCAGCCTCAGACACTTGACACTTACTAGCTGTGTGACCCTGGGCAAGTTGCTTAACTCCATTGCCAAACACCTCCCCCCCGCCCCCCCAAAAAAGAAAAAAGATAGGTGCTATTATTATTCCTACATATAAGGAAACTGAGGTAAACAAAGGTCGAGTGACTTGCTTAGGGTCACACAGCTAATTAACTGTGTATATATACCTATGTCTATATACACATAGAAATATGTACATACACACACACACACACACACACACACAACACAGGCACACATATAACAATGTGTGGAGTTGAGGCAGCTGAGTGGCACAGCTTATAGAGTGCTGGGCTTGGAATCAAGAAGACCTGATTTCAGGTTGTTAACTATGTGACTTTGGCCAAGTAACTTAATCTCTGTTTGCCTCAATTGTGAAATGAAGATCCTAATATTACTCACCTCCTTAGGGTTGTGAGGATGTAGTGCAGTGTTTGCAAAACACTTAGCTCCATGCCTGCTACACAGTAGGAGCTATATAAATGTTAACTATTAGTATTATTAACTATGGAAGGAGCACTAGAACTGGAGAAGATAAGTGTATGAATTACTCCCCTTGTGACCTTCTCTAGGCCTCAGTTTTGTCTTTAGTAAAACGAGACAGCTGAACAAGGTGATTTCTCAGGTTCCTTTCAGCGCCTTACAGTGTGTTTCTTCTGAATAATGAACTTGCTGAAAGGGTGTTAATGGATTTTATCAGTTGAAGCCAGAAAACAGAACATTCTAAGTTGTCTTATAAGTCAAACCACAATTTGTTTGGATTAAGCAATCATATCATGCTTAGATATTAGATTTATGGTGTATTGATATAGGATAAACAAAGTCCCTCTTAGCTGAGGGTATTTGTGCAAACCAACAGCTTGTGTGTCTCAACTACAAAGTTACTCAGTTTAATGGTAATATTTTCAGGCACAAAACTTTCTTTTCCCTCCTCTTTTTTTGGGGGGGAGGGGAGGGAGTAAATTGCTAGCTAGTCCTTTTTGAGACATAATTTGCTAGTGCTTGAACCAGTTACCCTATCATTTATTTGTAAACTGCAAGGTACTTTCCCGGCGGCAAGGTGGAACAATGAACAGAACACTGGACCTGGAGTCAGGAAGACCTGAGTTCAAATACCGTATCATCCACTTACTAGCTGTGTGACAAGTGACCTAGTCTCTGCCACACTTTCCTTAACTATAATAATAGCACCCACCTCCCAGGGTTGTTGTAAAGATCAAATATTTGTAATATTTGTAAAGATAATATTTGTAAGGCATTTAGCACAGTGCCTGGCACATAGTAACTGCATATGAAGCATTCATTCCTTTCCTTTCTGATTTGTTCAATGCATTGCTGCTTCAGGCTTCTTCCCTTTGTTTCAGTTTCCTCTGGAGTCATTGTTGTATCAATTATGGTTTAAAGCTTTTTCTGAATGAGACTTTCCCTTACCCCCATATAATTACCAAAAGACTTGAGTAAAAGACCCTTTTCCCTCCAAACTGGACTAGCAAATAAAGCTATCAAATCCTTAGGACTTTCTGTTTCCATTTTAACTCAGGAAGTGTTCTGTTTTCATTGACTCTCTCTTTAAATCTCTCCAATTGTGTATTCTTTGGATTTAGCACTGATCTTTAGCTGGGGCTTAATAATATCAAGGGTTCCTTGCATCTGCAAGCTACTGCTTAGATGGTGAGCCTTGTTGGGCATGTTCTTCAGAATGAACCACACTAGACGGGCCAAATTTGTCAAAGGGCTTTAGACAGGCTTCTCTTTTTGGGTGCAGAGTTTTTAGCCTACAAAGAATGGATCAATTTAGCTGTCAGAATGAAAGCTAAGTAACCAATTGCCCATGCAAATTAGTCAATTGTGGAAGCACTTCAAAATTGCTCACATGAAAAGGAAGTCTGCCCTTTGAAAAACTGGCACATGAGGCTAAAGCAAGAAAGTGCTCACTGTCCAGGGACCTTCTCCATCCTTAGAGAGCACTGGGGAGCTCTTCAGTGAGAGCAGTTTTTGCTTGGTTTGGGACACTTGTTAAATTTTAGACAAAAATCAATTCTGTTTGAAATGTTTTCTAGGTCCTCCCCAATTTAGAAAATATTTCATGTCTCCTGTGTTAGTAATCCAGCAGGAAATAGTTTTAGTTTATCTGTATTCATGTTATTGAGGTAATAAATCAGTTTCAGGAGAAGTAATTAGTAGTAGCTTTAAATACTTACCATGCTACCACAGTACAAAGAATCAGTGTAAAACTCTTTAGTCTTTTTTTTTCAAATTGTTACACTCAGAGTTAATAAATGCTTTGAAAAACAAAATCCTAATTTCCTCCTTCCTTTTTCTCTAGCCCTGAGCTTCATTTAACATTTTCAAACTGTCACCTGTCACAATGACTTCTTATTAAACACAGTCGTTAAAGCACTGTCTCTGGTTTTCTAGGGCAATGAAGGACAGTAATTTCTACTTTTTATTCATTTCAGAGATGTTTTTCAAAAAGACCTGCCCCTCTGTTGTGGGAGATAGGACACTAAGTATAACTTTAAACAAATCCTTCACTGAAATTATGTTTAGAAACCTTTCAAATTATCCGTTGGGCCCCTTTCCCTTTTTTGTAGTGTTATCAGCCTACTCCTAGGAACAGGTGCCCCTAAAAGGTATCCTGAGGACTGCTCATCCTTTGCATGAAATATCGGGAAAAAAATGGATTCTTGGCTGATATAAGTACATAAGTATTCATTGTCAGGTATTCTCAGTTCTAAGAACATCTGATGGTTTATTGATCTGGTTATCCCTCCAAGGGCATAATGGTAAATATTCAATGAGACCCTTTATAGAAAGGTGTTAATATAAAGCATTATTATTCATTCATTCAACAAACATTTAGTGAATTGAGAGTAATTTTTTAAAAGATTTAAAATTTGAATTATAAATCACTTTACTTACCTTATGATAACATTGTGATTTAGGTAATGATAACAATAATAGATGACATTTTACAGTATTTTAAAGTTTGAAAAACATTTTATATATGTGGTAGCCAGATGTGATTCCTAACTTCCCCCTTTATGTTGATGTAATCACACAAAGTAATGAGCAGATAATGAGTGTGTGAGCTATTAATATGCTAATGAAATGCAAAGACGTGTGGCCTCTTTATCTCTTTACCAAATATGAGTTATCTAATTGAATTGCATTAGCAGCTGGCCATTGGCTGGATAAAGTTTGGCCACACCCCTAGAGGTCTTAAAAAGAAAAGAAAACAAAACAAAATAAGCATGCCAAGCCTTAGACAGTTGGACAAACTGAGAGTTCAAAACTCAGTTGAGATGCATTGGAAGCAGAGATACACACGCAGAGACTCAGGTACAGAGAGGGGCAGTGTTCCAGGCAGAAAGCAAATTTAGGGAGTTCAACTTCTGGAAGTAGAGAAGCAAATTATAGATTGAAGAATAGATAACTGATAATTGAACTGGGTAGAAGAGCAGATTCAGGGGGCCCAGCAAAGCAACTTCCCCAGCAAAGACACCATCAAGAGGGAGGTAAAGTTTGAGGACTCCAAGAGGTAAGAAGAAACAACAGGTCCCTCCAGTACTGGAGACACAAGTTGTCTTGGCCACTTGAGTTCTTTATTTGTTGACCTCACTACTAATGCATTTTGTGCTTGCTCTTTCTCTGACACTATGTGTATTTGTGGGAGAGTATTGCTTCAAGTTTATTGGGGGGAAGGGAATGTTTTATAGCTACTACTATACCATCTTAGTAAATGGGTTTAATTTTAACTAATTGTGTCTATTGACTAACTCTTATGTGTAATCTACCTGAAGGGGGCCCACAAGCTATAGTTTTAGGAGTATAGGACCATAGAGCAACCTAGAACCTTTAAGAGTAACTGTTCTTCCAAGGGATCCAAACATCCTGTTAAAGTTTTGAGGAATAGCTCCTGAGGAGGTTTTTACACAAATGGATTCAGAGAAGCTAAAGGGCTTGTCCAAGATCATACAACTAGTAAGTGTTAAGACTGGACCAAACTCAGGTCTTCTGACTCTCAGTTCAATATGCCATTTTCTCATGGGTTTTATAGTCAATTAAAGCAGGGGTGAAGATCCTTTGGCCTTGAGGCCACATGTGGCCCTCCAGGTCCTCAAGCGCCTCCCTTTGACTGAATCCAAACTTCACATCCTCTTAACATAAGGATTTGTTCTGTAAAATTTGGACTCAGTCAAAAGACTGTACCCAAGGACCTAGAAGGCTAAGTGTGGCCTCTAGGCCACACGTACCCCTCTCATGAATTAAAGGAATTCATAGAAGTAGAATAATGTCTAAATTAATGAGAATGGCTCTGGGAAGGGATAGCCCCAGTGAATGAACTCAGAGGGTGGAAGCTGAATCCTATACTTCTCTGAGTTCTGAAAAATAACATACTACATGCAATAGTTGCCCAACTTTGTTGATTGAAGGAAATGCTGGATGCTATACTAACCTTATAGTTACTTTTCTAATAGGTACTATGTCATACATGTAATTTTGTAATAACACCTTTTGTGGAATAGGTTAAATATTGTGAAGGCTGGATGAGCAGTTAATTTTCCAAATTAAGTTCTTTATTACCTTTAAAAAACATCCAAAGAAGAGAAGAAAGAGTGTAGTAGAAAATAAAACAAAACAAAACATGATTTGAAGTCAGAAGCTCATTCTTGTGTTGCAGCTCATGGACCTATCGAGTATTTACAAGAACTCTGGCAAATGCTAGTTCATCCTTAGGAGCTGCAGGTTGGCTGAAGGACACCCCATCCCTCACCCCAGCCCTCTTCCAGATTGGGAAAATGGCCATAGTCTGTGAAACTAAAGGCAGATGAAAGCCAGTTAAGAAATCTTACCCTTGTTCCTAAACGGTTCTTCAATAATCTTGGTAATCAAACAAAATTTCAGCATTTTAAGAAAGTAATAATCAAAGCTCAGATTTTCTCACTGTGCCATACTCAAAGAACTAGTCCATTAAAATGAGCTCATTTTTTTACTTGCAAACTGACTGTCTTTTATGCAGAGTAGATGTAGTCCCTTGTTTAAATATTTGGGCAGCATTAAAATGAACAAACTGCGTAAGCCAGCATGTGGAACAAAGTGACATACTCATAAAAATTGGCATCGCTGTTTAACAGCACGCTTTCTGAATGGCATTTTGTTTGGGCATTACGACTTCAGCTGGACCATTATGGGAGTCTGCTTCACATTACAAGACTCTTTCATCACAACCTCAAGCTATTTATACATTGTTTTGTTTAACCCTTCAAATTATTTTCTTGTGATATGTTAGACAACATATCATTTTCTACCCCTCTAACACATAAGCTGGATGGTAATGCTGAGGTTAAAGATGGTTTGTGTTGTTAGGCAAAGGATGTTGTCAGTCCCTGCAATCTACAGGATTACTTCTTTTTTTATTTTGCAAACATGAATTTGTTCATTTCTATGTTTCCACTTATCTGAGCTTTCTTAGATATTTGAAATACTTTTGTAGACATCCTTCTGAATCCATGGAATTGTCTACTTCTTTCCCTTTGATTCCATGCTTCAAAGGCTTGCTTGGGTCTGAATGACCTGGCTGGTACAGGTCTCTCTTTGTTTTGTTTCGACTCTGGTTCATTTACCCCCTTATTTCTTTACTCTATTCTTCTTTTCCCTTCCTTCCATTCTGTTTTTTTTTGTTACTGTAATTCCTCACATTCTTTTCACCTTAATTCTCTTTTTTCCCGAGTAATTTAGAGGATGCTAGAAACAAGTTCTTGCATTCCATAACAAATGAAAGCATGAATTTCTTGAGTTACATTCATCCTGCAGTAGAAGTGAATGAAATTAATATATTTGAAAAATATCCAACCTTACCTGTTTGGAGGGGATGCTGACTTAACCACAGATGAGCAAACAAGGCTTAAGAGATCATCAAAATAGAGAATATATAGAAAAGAAAGGTACAGGCAGGTATTAATAACTAGAACATAATTACTCTTTTCTTAGACCTCTCTGCTCTGTGTGTGGTAGGTATTCAATAAATAATCCTGCCCTCCTCACTCTTATGTATTGATTCCTCAGTTTTTCAGTGTGTTTCTGGTCTTGTTAGCCTCTTGTCCAAAATGCAAATTATTTTAATCATTTCTTAGTCTATATTGAACATGTCTCGTGTGGATGAAGTATTACCAGCATTTGTGGTTTTCTCTTACAGTCTATCTTAGAATAAGTACCCTCACTCTGCTACTTTTTAGCCATAAATATCTAGATATATTTGTTGTCTGACCCAAGCAATAAACATTTTGAAGTTATTGAAAATGTTGGGAAATATGGTATCATATCTAAAAGATTAAAGAAAATAACAAGATATCTCTTCTGTAAATTATCAGAGAATGTAAGCCATCTCACGTTATAGTGAATATAGAGGACCTATCCACAAAGTATAGCAGTTTTACAAACCAGCCATGCACAATAATGACACTTTAAATATTTAAAATAACCATAACAATAAGGTAAAAGAAATAATGCAGACGGGCAGTGAGGGGGCACAGTGGATAGACAACCCTGGAATCAGGAAAACTCATAATTCTAAATTCAAGTCCAGCCTCAGATGTTTACTAGCCACATAATCCTGGGCAAGTCACTTACCCCTATTTGCTTCAGTTTACTTATCTGTAAAATGGGCTAGAGAAGGAAATGGCAGTATCTTTGCCAAGAAAAATCCCAAATGAGGTCACAAAAAGTCAGACATGACTGAAAAATGACCGAACAACAACAACAACAAATAATAATAATATACTTATTCATATATTAAAACAAATACATAAATAATAAAATATAGCACAGTCTACACAGAAATCTGGGCTCATCAAATTGGCCCTCTCTAGACTTTACAGGCCAAACCAGTCAGTTATTCAGAAGTTGTGGTGCCCACCAGAGAACATGGTTACTCTATCAAGTTTCTCTCCTCTCAATGAATTAGTGAGAGACTCCTCATTTTGTGGCTTACTTTACACCTAAAAAAGTAATAGTTCTCTAATTTTTCCCTATGAAATTGGTAGTCCTTTTTAAAGGAAAAAAAATTAAAGCAGTCTCCATATGTTTATATGGATGATCATTGTTAAGTTTAACCTATTTTAGTTATAAAAGTTTAGTTATAAAAGTTACATAAAATCAGCCATCATCTCCTTTAGTTATAAAGTCTTCAGTAGGGTCCACCAACCCATTTGCTGTTCTGAAACAGTTTTTTATTACATAGAAGGAGTTCTGCTGTTCCTGTAAGACACCACACTTGTTTATGCACAAGTCAGTAATCATGCTGAATTCATAATTCAGCCTCATGCATTTGCTTTTTCTGTTTATTAAAAGATGTGAGTCATTTGAGTACTTTTTTTCTATAAGTGCACATTTTCAGTGGGGGCTGAAATAAATGTTTTTATCTTATATGAATGTGTTGCCTTGAATGTTTGGACCTGAACAAAGGATTCTGTTACCCTTGTGGAAACAAAGCCATAAACTGGATTTGGATAGTTTCTAGAGTAGGGAAGCAAAGGGGAATGTAACAAGTATTATATAATACCTACACAGTGCAATGCACTGTGCAATAAGTACTTTTGTTTTTCTACAAAATTATCTCATTGAAGTGAGGGCATATGAGCCAAAGACAGATACCTAGTGAGTGTTTCGCATGAGCCCAGAGTCTTGACATTTGTGTGCATGTGTATGTATGTGTGTGTATGTGCGTGCATGTGTGTGTTTGGGGTGTAGCAATGGCTTGGGCTAGGTATTACAAACACCAAAAAAATTGTCAATTGCTGGCAGAACAAACTTTCTGAATGGTTTCATATAGTATAGACCCTAAATGTGTAAACAGTTCAGAGAAGATGATCATTGAGAGCTGAAGGAATCAGGGAAGCTGTTTTAGAGGAGACATGCAGCCGATTTGATGAGGCAAAGAGGATGCCATGGGAAGCAGTGCTCTTTGTACATGAAAATGTTGAAGATGTATCAATTCATATTCATTTTTAGAGCATAAAGATGGTTTAGGAGAAAGATTTCATGTGTTTAAATCCCAACCCTGATACTAATGGCCCTCTGACACCAGAGAAACCACTTAATACTTCTGTACCTCAATTTTCTCAGCTGCAAAATGAGTGGGCTGTACTAACTGACCTTTAAGGTACCTTGCTATTCTACATGCTACCATCTTAAAATAAAAATATTATTACTGATACTGTCTGCTGCCACTTTTAAAGGAGATATTTTTGACTAAAAATTGGTGTTTTGTCTATCCCCTATATGTTGATGGCTTATATCCAGGAATAATTCATTTATTACATGTGTTTACTAATCTTGAGTTGAGGATGTTATCTTTCTCTCTGTCTGTCTGTCTGTCTGTCTGTCTCTCTCTCTCTCTCTCTCTCTCTCTCTCTCTCTCTCTCTCTCTCTCTCTCTCTCTCTCCCTCTCTCTCTCTCTCTCTCTCTCTCTCTCTCTCTCTCTCTCTCTGTCTCTCTCTCTCTCTCTCTCTCTCTCTCTCTCTCTCTCTCTCTCTCTCTTTCTCTGTCCCTGTCCTTCCCTCTTTCCCTCCCTCCCTCCCACCCTCTTTCTTCGCTTCCTTTCTCACCCCACTCTCTCCTTAATTATTTCTATTTGCATAGCTTCTTTTCCAAAGGATAATACAAAGTTTGAAAGCTGCAACTGGGATCTAGTACTAATTGGAAGATATTATAGAGTATGGATGTGCACCTGCACTGCATTGAGAACCTTGGAGAGCACTCTCTAAATTTGGTGTATTGATATAGTTCTTTTTAGTAGGTATCATATACATATTTTGGAGGCATGTGACCCTATGGAGAAGACACTGTCACATTGTAACAATCTAGCCAGCACCCAAACAGTGGGGACTTTCAGCAGATGTGGAACTTTGGTTGCCTTTCTTCACAATATAATTCTGTTAATTTTAGGTAGGTAAAAGCTATTCTTTTAAACATCAAAATAGAAAATGTAGAAGTTATCTTAGAGTTTGTAAGTCCCATGACCAGGATTTTCAGCAGTTTCTTCTTCCTCTTTCCTTCATTTATGATTCCCAATTTATATATAAGGTGTATATGACTGAGGGACAATGAAGAGTGGGAAAGCAATATGCTTTAAGTATTATCACTGAGAAAAGCAAGGATAAGAATAGTCTTAGGCTTAAGCTTATGGGAATAACAGAGGAAGAAGAAGACAAGAAAAGGAAGATGTCTCTGAAGAGAACATTGTCAACTGGACAAACCCATTTTGCAATAAGAAATGACACATGGTCAATTCTTGAAGTTCTGATCTGATCATCTCTAGGGAGAGCTGGCATTTAGCAGTATAGTTTCTACAGAATGCCAGGAAAAAGTATTCATTAATTTTACTCTTTCAATTTAATGAGATTGTATACAATGCTTTATTGGCTTTTGGTAAAAACAAGATATTTAATATCTACTGTCTATAGGTTGTCTATTTTCTATTGATTCTTTAATTCTGCAAGGAAATAATCCTCAAATTTCTGACAAGGTTTTGGTTTGCTTATAATATACATGTTGCATTCTGTTTCTAATTCTTCTGTCTTATAGAGATCTGTAACTGATTTTAAAGAATGGTAAGGAAGAACTATTTTGGAATAAATGATATCTGCCACAAATGCTATCTTTGACTTATAGTTTGTTTTAAAGAATTAAAAAAGTGAGTTTAGAATGAGGGCTCTTTTGATAATTTAGGAGAGGGTTATTTTTTGAAAATATTCTAAAAGATTATCTTTGTGTGAAACAGAAAATGCTAGGTTATATTATATTAAACTTATAGATTTTTAACATTACTCAAATTAAGGTAAAATATTTATCATCAAGTGATCTTGAATAACTTTGCTTAATTAATCAATTAGCAAGAATTTATTAAGTGCCTCCTGTGTTCTAGGCATTCTTCTAAGTTCTAGGGATGCAACCAACCCAACCCAACCCAAAAAAACAACCTTGCCTTCTGGGAGCTTAAATCTGTATAGTTATTTATGCTGTACCACAGTTAATTGAATTTGCTTGGTTTTAAGTAGGTTGGTAATCTCAAGTTTATTTAGAAAGTGTAAGTAAATAGATGTTTTAATTTTTATTTATGGAAGGTATACTTGAGTGGCTATTAGAGTTTGTAAGTCCCATGACCAGGATTTTCAGCAGTTTCTTCTTCCTCTTTCCTTCATTTATGATTCCCAATTTATATAAGGTGTATATGACTGAGGGACAATGAAGAGTGGGAAAGCAATATGCTTTAAGTATTATCACTGGGAAAAGCAAGGATAAGAATAGTCTTAGGTATACTTGAGTGGCTATTGAAATTACATTGTTTCTGGATGATAATAAATTGAAAGCACTATTGCTACTTATTTGCTTTGCAAACCCCAAACCTTGTAAGTAGAGTACAAACCCTATCTAATGTGATGTTTTGCTTTAAAAATTATTTTAGGCAAAAATGTAGTTTCTCAGAAAAAAAGATTACCAATTGGAGATCATTTGGCATATTATGGCTTCATAACACATTAAGGTGAAATTTACTTATGTATTCATAATATTATTGGGAAGTGAATTTGGTCTATTTACATACTGAAAATAAGCTCTTTTATAATGGAGAATCTTTATTAAATCAATCATTATGATAGTCAGTTCTCATTTTTTCTAAGTGCTTTAGACATAGATCAGGGAGATCGTTTGAACATGAAACAGATAAGGTGATATAACCTGGAATTTTTTTTCTGAGTTCCTGTTAGAATTGCCTCTATCCTACAAACCAAGGGCAGAAAAAATATTGACTGACGTTTACTGGGTCTGTGATCCTGTAGATTCCTACATCTAATCTACCCTTTCTAGTGTTATATCTCCTCCATATCTTTTCCTTGTATTCATACATGCCTTCCAGAAAATATGCTACAGAGGGTTGGGGAATATGTAAAGATCCTTCTAGATCTCTTAATATTGTATGAATATAAATGTACTGTGTGTTTTATCCATCTGTTATCATTTACTCTCAGTCATCTCACTCACCTACCACTTTTTCTGGTCATATATATTCTTGATGGTATTCTCTAGTAGTTCACGAGAAGCAACGTGTCATTGTGCCTTAGAAAGGTGATGAACGAGTCAAGACAACTTAATTTCAAGTCCCACTTTGGACACATACTGGATTTGTGACCCTGGGTCAATCACTTAAATTCCTAGTGCCCTCGGCAACTCTTTCAAACTGTCACAGGGAAGGTAATGATCTGTATCATTGCAAATAGTTCCCACAATGGAATTATTTTTATCAATGAAACTACAGTTCTGGTTTTATATGTCTTTAAACATCTTGTGCATTCATTTAATCAATCATGACTGGTTAAAAAAAATGGCAGAATAAAAAGTCTGATTGAAAAGTCTGAGAAGTAGAATTCTGGTTAATTGAGATTTGATTATGTAAAACTTCAATATTCTTAAATGCATACCAGTAGCTTAAATAAACTCATATCTGTATGCAGATGGTTAGTTTCATAATTTAGAATCCATATAAATCTATTATGAAACAAGGTCAGGGAACATTTATTATTCTGACTACCATATCATTCCCAAATATGAAATTTCATCTTATCATTCTTGCCAAATGAAAATAAACATCATCATTAGCATAGTAATTATCTCTCCCTGCCTAGAAATATTGTGTCTAAGTTTGTCTTAGTTGTTTTATGAAAAAAGGCATAAATTTTCATCAGTCATCTTTAAGCAGAAATGATGTACCTAAGCCATATGATACTATTGCAAGACTAGTTTTTTTTTTTTTTAAGATTCTTTTAGAAGCAAGAAGGGTAATTCTTAACAAGCTAAGTCATCCTTCTTGACTCTGCTGTACTGATCATAGATGTAAGTAACTAGCCAAATGATATAAAGCAAAATCTCTTTGGGAGTTTTGTTCCTTTGATCAATAATAGAGAAGCACTAATTTTAATCAGATGATCTCAGCAAGCTAATGAATCTCATGCTATGAGAAAAATTTCAAGATGCATCAGAAAATTCTGGCATCTGTCTTTTTTTTTAGAGGGCTTGATTGGCCGCTCTTTATCACAGAAGCTTGTCCCATAAATAATGGGATAATGATAACCCCTTTTTCAGAGTTACACTTTTAAAAAAAAGAGCTACACAAAGTGCTTTTCATCATCTTCTCATTTTTTGGTTCTGTTTATATCCTGTTTTGACTGAGGGTCATCTTGACAGATTTCAAATTTGATGAGGCTATACAATCAACTCAATTATTTGAACTGATGAAGGAAGAACTCAGATATGGATTACTTAATTCCACAAGTGGAAAGCCAATTTAGTCATAGCAAGTCTTTGTCCATTCACTAAAATGCCTTTGACTTCTTATTCCCATGGGCTGAAAAACTATGCAGTTCTGCTTGACTCATTTTAAAGTAGATTAGTAAATTAAATTGCATTTTGATTTTCCAAAGTTTCACTTATATATTTCTGTCAAAGAGTGTTTTTAGGATACTTTAAGTATAGTTATTAATATGATTTCATGAATTTCATTCAGTTGATATCCCACTGGGGAATTTGGAGCACAAGCTCCATTGGCAGGTGCTTGTGATTTTTTGCCTTCAGTTATTTATTTTTCTGTATGTTATATAATTTTTGTCTTTTGCAAATTTTTGTCTTTTGTTTCTTAGGGTTTTGTAAGGCAATATTTAACCCATGATGAATATTTTTAGCATATGATATGTATTTATAATTTTTAAAACATTTAGCATTATATGTTTTGTATTAGAGATAGTATATAATGTTTATATCTAAACTAACAGTTCTAACCAGTGTCAGTATTAGATATTATATCTAGCTAACAATAAGTCAAGAAGGAATAAACAAAAATCATTTAACCATTTATTGAACGTAGAACAATGAATGCTAGTTTAATGTTAGCAAGGTTATACTTTTGTTTGTTTTTACAAGTCCTGTTTGTTAATAGTAGTTTATAATGGTTGACTAATACACAGCGATTTAAATTTTCTAAACTCCTTTCCTCACAAAAAAATCCAGTGAGAAAAGCAGTGCAAATATTATTATCCCTAGTTTACA
This sequence comes from Phascolarctos cinereus, assembly GCF_003287225.1. Taxonomy (NCBI): domain Eukaryota; kingdom Metazoa; phylum Chordata; class Mammalia; order Diprotodontia; family Phascolarctidae; genus Phascolarctos; species Phascolarctos cinereus. The sequence goes on along the minus strand of NW_027555847.1, from coordinate 408,037,988 downwards.
GATGAGGAAAACTGAGGCTTAGTCTGCTTTCCACTATTCCAAATTGCTCTATCAGTAATCAGTAAAGCCGTTGGGCATTTACCTTCTCAATTTTACAATGGGTCCAGTTAAGCTACCCAGAGTGAAAAATTGTTAGTCTGACTGAGCTATTTGTACCATAGTTTGAGGTCTTAAGAAGAAAAGGGCCAAAGTCTGTGAAATAATTTATTAGAAATTCATTTTATGTGCTACTTTAATAAGTAGTTGCTGATAATATGCCCTTGGCTGAAATGAGAATTTCCTGATACTGTGTTTTTCAATGTATGTTAATGATGGAGGGAAGATCAGCAGCATGCGCATGCTGAGCAGTCGTATTTTGGGGTCGAGATTTAGCCTGTCATTCCAAATAATGTCAGAAAGACAAAGGCTTTAGAGCTCACACCTTATTATACTTGGCAAATGATCTGTTTAGCCTGAATAGATAAACTGCTGTGAAAAGGTGAGGAAAGGGCTTTGTGAATCACAAAATTAGTAAGCTGATTTGTTCTGTCATGTGCATTTTCCCTCATGCATTACTGAAGCTTGACAAGAGAATTGTCCGGTTTTATTATCCACGTTACAATGCATTGGAATTCCAGCTAGTGAACTGGGTGAATCTTCTTTCTATCATTCTTTTTCAGAGGGGAGATGAGGTGAGAGGGCAGGATGGGATTTGTGCCCATTTTTTTTGTGTGTATACATAGTTCAGTGCTAGCCATTAACATTTATTGTCCTGAAGGACAGTTGTTTTATGACTGCTATAAATATCTGGGAATTACAAACGTGTTGTAAAAGCCAGGATAGTTTTTTTTTATCCCCCGTTTGAGTTAGACTAGGTTTTGTATTTGCGCATTATTTCTTTTCAGAAATCCTTCAGAGGGATAGATGAGTTTAATCGCTTATATTTGAAGACTTATATATGCACATGTGATCATTTTATGTTGATATCCACTTGAGGAAACTCTAACTTTGACAGAGTTCTGCTAAGGCGTATACACGTCTGCTGAATATGGCCCTTTGAATTTCATGGCCTCAGTGAATCTCATTTCCATGCGTTGTCATCTCCAAGAACAGTTAGTTGTAGAAGATTCTATGACTGTACATCTCCCAACCTTATGTCTTATTCACTTATATATGTGTGTGTGTGTACGCCTTTTCCACCTCTTTGTATCTATTCTTGCCTTACTTTTCACAAAGTGATTCAGAATTATGTTGCCAGCCTTTGCTTTTTCTTAAAGTTGCCACACCAACCACTAAATTAGGAAGTGGAAAAAACAATATTTAGAAGTATCTGTGAAAGATTCTGGGAAGGAAATACTGCTGCTCTTTTCAGATACATGTGTCCAAGAACAGGAAATGCATGTTAAAATATATAAAAGCTTAGGAATCAGGTGGGCTGGGTTTCAGATATGTAATTTCACATTAAAATCTGAATATTTTTATTAGTTTGATTTAAAGGAAACTTCTATGCTGATAAATCAGAGGTAAATAGGTAACATACTGTTTAGGAACAGAATACCTCTGTCTAAGTCAACAACAATTATGATAAGCATGAGTGGCCCTCATAGTCCTGTAATAAATATGATAAATATAAAAAGTATTCCCCAAACCATATGTTTGTGCTACTGTTGATTTATGGGGCACACAATCTCTTTCAGCATGCTTGTAATTAATTTGTTATTGTTATATTCAATATTGTAGACATAATTTATTATTTTTCCAGAATTACTGAAAATCTCTGAAAGGGTTTTGAAGAAAACAGTGTGGAAGCATTTATTCAAACCCAATTCTGGCTAATAAGTGATTTAGAATTGTGAGAGAACTTCAAAGGAAGGAAACTAGAAAATTAAATAGGTTTTAGACTGAAAAATATACTCAACCGCTCCCCCCAACATATCCTAGTCTAGCAGATGAACATACGGACACATGATAAAGTGAATGTATGCATATAAAGATTATGAGATATTTCTTCCTGCTATTTTAAAATTCTTTCAGTATGATGTGGAATTACTACCAAAGTCACACATGATTTCTTGAGCCATTTCACTGACATTTCCTGTGAGGCATTATTTCTCATTAGATGAGAAGATAGAATTACCAACATGCCAACACTTAACCTTGCACCTAGTAGGCACTAAGAAAACATTTGATGAATTAAATAAAATATTTATTGTTAACATTTTTCCGTGCTGTGCACAGGAGCAGAATATATTGAGAATGTATGACTACACACTTAAGGAATTCAGTTGTTGGTTAGATGATGAGTGTTGGAATAGAAAGTACACAAGTAGGGTAGCCAAAAGCCAGATGATAGAAAAATGTTTTAAGTCTGCAATTAACATAGCTTACTTAGGGACTGCTAGTAAATGCCAGCTACCAATGGCCCTACTTGTCAAGAATGGTACCTTCTAAATAAAGACATTGGGTGCATAATCCTTCTGTCACAATTTCTCATGGTTCATTCTACTGTAGAAAGTACAGTTGTTACTCATATACTTTTCCATAAGGATGACCATCTTTGTCAATAGTATTTTTTAAAATATGAAGGACAGAATTTCTTATACTGATCTGAGTTCAAATGTAGCTTTGGACACCTTTTTGCTATGTGACCCTAGGCAAGTCACTTACATTTGCCTCTTTTTAAATTTTTTTTTTATTTTTACTGCAGAATAAGGATAATAATGGCACCAACCTCACAGAGGTTTTGTGTAGATTAATTGAGGTAATATTTGTAAACATTCCTTGGCACAGTGCCTTATACATAGTAGTTGCTATATAAATGCCTATTCCCATTCCCTTATATTGACTGTCCCAAAAGGATTAGTGCAGTTTTAAGTTGTTAAATCTTAATGTGTCCCAAAAGTCTTAGTTCACTTGTAAGCTTTAATAACTTAAAATTGCTCAAAAAGTTTTGGGACACTGTATATCTGTATTACTTTATGGGTCAAAAGTTTCACTAACCAAAATATAGGCTTAAGTGAACAGGACTGTTGTAGTATTCTCAAATGTTTTTGATTATAATGCATATAATACTTTAGAAAATTACTTAGGACAGATTAAACAGAGTGATCTGAGAGATTTAGGTAGGAAAGAGTCATTTCCATTAGGAAAGCCTTCATGCAACAGATAGCTCCCAAGTTCTCCATTCTAGACTTCCTAAAAATAATTTTGGATAATTTTACTATTTCATGAACTAAGTATTTTGTATTATCTTTTACTCCTATTCCGTATCTTGAGAACCATGAAAATGTCCAAAATATTTCATTTGTGGTAATACCACAATGATAAAATAATGAGTTGTACTCAGAGGCAATGTGGCATAGTAGAAAGAGGCCACCTTTACAGTTAGGAAGACCTGGGTTCCAATTTAGCCTCTCTCAGAGGCTAGTAGGGTGACAGCAGGCAAATTCCTTAATTTCTCAGTGCCCCAGGAAAACCTCTAACACTGTAAGTTATAGATAAGTAGCTAAACTGGGTCTGTGGGAGGAGTTTTCACCCCATGAATTCACTACATTAATGAAATGTCAGATTCGTCATTGTTCTCTTTTCTCCCCCAAACAATAACAGTAACAACCACAGCAGCAGCAAGAACAACAATTCTGGAATTCTGGTTTTGTTCTCTAGTTGATACCTTACCTTGTCCATTTCTATCTAAGTTTCCCTTTATGTCTTTGTTCCCTTTCAACAGGGCAATCATACCACACCATCATTTGTTGAAGTAGATTTCGAATGATTAGACATAAAAGTGCTCATTTTATAGCATTTTCTAACAACAGTGCATCTTGAAGATGTCATGTCACCCTGTTCCTGTCATTAGTTGTGTCTTCTTTAAATTGATTCTCAACACAAATGCGCATCCTTTGGATTGTTTTTATTTGTAAACTTTGTTTCTCCTACCCACTCCTAAGCCTCCACCACCTACCACTACATATTTACAGATCTTCGAAGTATTTGAGAGTAGTTAAAGCTATAACAGCAAAATAATGTATTAAGATACAGGAGGAAAAAATATAAGAATTTACTGTGCAAGTCTTTTAAATAATTCTATTCAAATAGAGCACTACAGGAGTTATTTGTATGCGAAATCTCCACAATGTGTCATTTTATGACGCTAACAGAAGAATCTAATTCTTTTGGTTGGGCTCAGCAGTTATCCAACTTTCTAACCCTCCACTCTGGTTCATCTCCTCCCAACCCTCACCTCTGGAAATTGGGAGAGTCACAGAAATTTTAGAATTGTGGAATTAGAAAGGGCTTCAGAGATAATTAAATCCAACCCCATCCAAAGCATGAATCTTTTCTACAACAGCCTACACCTCAGTTTAAAGACCTCTGAGTGGTGGGACACTCACAAGGTTCTTAAGGGTAACATTAGCATTTTGGGGTAGCTCTTATTTTTAAGAAGCATTTTCTTGTATTGAACTGAAAGCTGTGTTATTTAAATGACCACTCATTGGTCCTAGCTCTGTCTTTTGGGGATGAGAAGAACAAGTTTATTCTCTCTTCCACCTGATATCATTTCAGATATTGTAAGACAGCTATCATCCCCCCTGCCTCCTCCAAGTTTTCCAGTCAGGCCAAATTCATGCAATGACTTCTTTAATATGAATTTTAGTCCCCTCATCCATTTTACCCTCCTTTGTATAATGTATAGCTTTTGAATTTCCAAAATATAGCACCCTGAATTGAACATAAATTCTTCAGATGTGTTCTGACCGAGGTATGAATAGATTTTTTTTTGCATAGCTAACTGTTTCTGAAGTGAATACTATGTTTAAAATATCAAGTTTTTGTTGTATAGGAAAAGATAATTTTCACACTCTACAAATAGCATTTTGGTATTCTTCCACTAAGCTAACAAATGGTTAGAGCTGGAATACTAACTACAGGAGTTCCTCTTGGAAAACACATGATTGATGGTTGAACTTGTCCACAAACCACTGGTCTGTAACACGAAACGATAAACAAATGGAGGTGATGAAGCCCATATGATGGAGCCAACCACAACCAAAGATGATAAAACATCACATCCCAATGGAAAGCATTGCTTATAGTTCAGTGTATCATATTAACTCTCGTTTCTTAAAACTCAAGTGGGAAAGTGATGATGAAGAGTTATACTGCTCAGAAGTAAAATCTGTATGTCAGTCTAAAGTCTCTTTATAATATTTTTTATTTCCTGAAATAGATATATTAGATGTTTCAGAACTAGATTTAGTTGTAATTCTCTTAATATCTTAATATATATGACAGGTTATGGAACTTGTCATAGTTCTGGTTTAAAAATTCCAATAAAATTGTAGTTCTGGTTTCAAAATCCCAATAAAACTGTAAAAAGAGGTTTCAGACTTCTGCAATAAATATTTTTAGTATGTTTTCTTCTATAAATTTATTTTGCCGTGGAAAAAGATAAGCAATATGCTCCAGTTCTGAAACAGTTTTTCCTTGCTTCCAACACCTTACTTTCTGGCAACAGCAATTTGTCCTCCCCATCCCCCCCCATTCTAAATTGGAGCTTCTTGAAGTATTGAATACTATTTTGTACTTCATTTGTTACTTTTTGTTTGTTAAAAAATGAATTGATAGTGCAAGATTAAGTAACTGACAGATTTGTTTAATATTTCTGCCACATATTTTCTACTTCTGTTGTGCATTTGTGACTAATTCTGTCAAGGAATGCATTCCTTATGTGAGGGTTAACATAATGCTTTTTCTCGCCTTGAAGGAGCGCTGTTGGAGTTCATATAACTAATTAAAATTTGGAATCCTACAGGAAGTTAACTTTTAACCTCAAATTGTACTATTGATATTTATCTAGAAGAAGGAAAGCTAAGAAGCCCAAGAGGCTACCTGATTTTTATACAAGAATGGAACAATGATTTTTAACCAAGAAGAATCTGACCCATAAAGCTAGAATCAATTCCTCATGTGTAGTTCAAATATACTCTGATGCTAGCTATTAAGCTTTCTTGAATCAGTTATGTTATATTGTAAAAGTAGAATATGGCCTTGCCTGCCAAAAATAATGGACCATGAACATTCACATAGGAGCCTCCCATATATGAAGGGGATGTGACTTATATAGAAACTGAATGTCCCAAGATAGTTTAAAGCCAAGTGACTTAAATGTTGGTGTTTGTCAAATGCCATTCTGATAATCAAAAGGTAAGCACACACAAAGAAATCAGGACTTTCTAGAAAGAGATGCCTATTTGTGGTTTCTGTAAAACTCACTGTATTGTGTTTCCTATTCAGAGCAATCAATTTATTTAGTCTGAATGGCTGAAATTAATGTTTCATTCATTCTTTTGCTTTTGTGCTCAAAGGAGAATAGTGAACTAAAATAAGCCTTGGACTTAGATTGGAGTATATATCTTGTACATACATAATTATTTGCATTTTGTGAATTGGAATGTGAGTGTTTTGATGGGAGAGAATGTGTTTTGGTATTTATTTGTATTCTGAATTCAAAGCTTAGCGGTAAGCATATAGTAAGCATTTAATAAATGCTTGTTGACTGACTGACAATCAGCATAGCAATTTATTACTGTTTCTCTTCAGGGTTTAAGGCAAAGTCAGATAAGGTGGCATAATATTACAGTTCTTTTTTTTAGAGGTTATTAATTTTATTCCTCTACTTCTAAGGAGTGAAAACCACTTCTAATGATCAAAACAAGAATGAAGAAAAAGTGAAGCAAATGGAGTTGAAAATGGGTTAGCTATGTTGCTGCATGCTATGCATTCAAAATAAACAATAGCTCTTCCAGAACATAAAACACCAAGAAGCAACAAAGCTTAATGATAAGGAAACTAAGCAGTAGTTTAGAAAATATATAAATTTGTTATGTATGTAAGCTCCACATCATCTATAAATTAGAGAAAATTCTGCCACAATATACCATTAGTAATGCACTTTCATATGTGATGGAAAAAAGGAGGGTTCCAAAAGTCTCCAGCCAGCAAAAAGATGGTTGCTTCTTGGGTGTGCTGTCCATTAGAGATCAAATATGTCTGGGCTTAGATGGTCATGAGTTTGAGCTCCTTCTCTTTGAAGAAATCTAGCCAATCTTTCTAATGGAACAGGAAGCAATATATTTCTCCATTACAACATTACATAATAATTCTGAGTATTTTTTTAACCAAACATTTGTGAGTGTGTATATGTGTAAGTATATACAAGTACGCACATTCTTTTTGGTGGACTTTGAAAATACAGGCTTTGCCAACATTTGTGACAGCTACTGATTTAATTTTTTTACATTGAACAATTAACTTTAATTTGACATCTATTTATTGAATGTCTTCCTTATGTAAAATACTCTCTCTCTCTCTCTCTCTCTCTCTCTCTCTCTCTCTCTCTCTCTCTCTCTCTCACACACACACACACACACATATACACATACATATAAGATATGAATCCAGTCTTTGTGAAATTTATGATCTAGTGTGGAAGGTCTGATAAGTATACGAGTAGCTATATAATAGAATATATATAAGGTAAAAGAGGTACAGATAAGGTTCTTACGTGCATCCAGAGATAAAAAGCATATCTGGTAGAGTGAAGGGTTCCTAGAAGAACACACTTGAGTCCAATGGGCCTTAGAAGATGAGTGGGGTTTACCTTGGGCATTCTAGACAGAGGTAAGAGTGTGAGAAAGGAAAAAAAAACTTAAGGGGATGTGAGAATAATAAAATTTAAATCACTGAAGCATGCAATATAAAGATCTAGATTCAAGATGATGATTTTGAGAGGGATGATTCATAAACTCATGAAAAGGGGCAAACATGTTGCAGTTTGCAATATTAGGGAATATACCCATATCACTAAAGTCTTGGATCCTTGATGTATTGAAATACCAGAATTGGGAAACTGGGTACTAAGACTAGGAGAATAGGTTAGGCTTGTATTAAGGAAAATATTGAAGAACAGGCAGGGAAAATGTGTGCTTTATTTATTTGTGTTGGTAGATCTTTGAGCAAGAGAAATTCAGTTATTGTTTCTATGTAAAGGTCATTTTGAAAGTAGTTTGAGGGATATCTTGTAGGGGGGAAGGGATCTATTGGAAGGCTATTGCAATGGCCCAGGAAGAAATGAAAACCTCAATTCAGTGTGCTCATCTGGTTATAATGGTTGCTACCATCAGCACTCTCTCAGTCCAGGTTCTGTGTTGGGATGTTGGGAGGACAAGAGGTATTCTCAAGTCATTGAACAGTTAGCAAAAAGGTTTGTTTTGTTCTAACATAGCAAGGATATGTAAAGAGGTTGCAGAGGCTTAGCTTCTCTGGGTGTGGTTCTCTGTCTCCATATGGAAATGCCTCTGGTCATTAGGGCAAGATTTGTTCTAGGAGATGGTGAATCATGTGTTTTTCAGAAATTCATCTAATCTGAGGGCCTCGACTATCTGTGGTTGGGATTTTTTATCCTTTAGGTGACCAGGAAGTTGCATGATGACAGTGAGGTGGTGGTGGTGACAGAATCAGGGCCAATCATTTTCCCAGACATAGCTTTGTCTACATGTAGGGCAAACTTATCCCTGCTTAAGGAAGGGGAGGAGGGACTGTATCAGGGAAACACTGGTAAATATTAGTTTCATCATATAATAGAATACTTTGTGTGAATGAATTAGTTTTCTTTTATCTTTAGTACCAGAAAAGGTGGTATTTGGGATTTATGTTAATTAAAACACACTGAGCTGCTATTATGAAGCAAGTGGTGCTCTACAAAATTTTATTCTCAGTGACCCGGAAAGTATCATGTTATTTCTAGCAAGGAATTCATAAATATTATACCTTTCCCAGGGGTTGAGCTGTAGATGGCTATACATTAATAAAATACTCCAAAAATCAGCTTCATAACAATAGTGATAATAATTCACATTTTTATAGCACTTTTTAGTGGGGAGAGAAGGGATCTGAACTAGTTATTCATGTGTATAAGGAATTCCCAGTTTGAAATTCTCTCTACCAATGCAGATTGCCTACTTACCTATAATTTACAGTCTTAGAGAATTAACGGCAGAATCCAGATGTTCAGTGACTTTCTCATCGTCCACTATCCAGAAGTGGGACTTGATCTGATTTCAGATCTTTCTGGCTCTGAGGACAACCCTCCGTTTACTATATCATGTTGCCATTGCCTTTCATTGTGCATTCTGATTTGTAAATCGCTTTGTATTCATTCTCTCATTTTATCCTGCCTACGTCAGTACCAGCTATAGACAGGGATAACTGTTCTGTCTTACAGAGATCCTAGAAAATCAGTGAATAATTTAGAAACACGTTCAAGTCAGCAATGTAAAACAAAATAAAACACAACACAATGTAGTTTGCATTATTTCCAGTTCTATTTATACTAGATATCTTTATAATTCAGCTGACATCCTATCCTAATTTTAACTTACTCTAGCCTGGATTTTTTTAATTCTTCACAACCATATAGCTAACAAATCCTAGTAGACAATTTATTTTATCAACTTTTTTTATTTTTTCATTTGCTATTTTAGGCAGCAGCAACTGATAGCTTTTTTTTTTTTAAACTTTGAGATTGGGTCTTCCTGTCTTATTTAGGCTGGAAGTATAGTGGCAACTCATGGGCCTGATCCCAAGACTGATCAGCACAGGAGATTTGACTTATTTATAACCAGGTGGTTCACTCTTCTTTAGATTCCTAGACTCATCGTAAACATCCTACTGCATCTAATCCTATTGCAACTCAGACCTCCTGGACTCAAGTGATTCACCTGCCTCAGCCTCCCCAGTATGATGGATTATGGGTGTATGCTACCTACCATACATGTCCAATCCTATAGTTCTTGAAGTAGATAGTATGGTATAAATAATAATAATAATATTTAATATTCATAGAACTTTTAAACATTATCTCATTTGACTTTACAATAATCCTTTGAGGTTTGTACTATTGTTATCTCATTTTACAGATGAAAGCACTAAGGTTTTTAGATATGAAGTGACTCATCTGGGGCCACATGGCTATTAAGTGTTTAAGGAATGATTTGAAACCAAGACTTATTAATTCTGAGTTCAGAACTCAAAATAGCATGATAACCCAAAAATCAAAGACTGCCAGGTCTAATAATTTTTCAGCCTATAACAATTACAACTATAAATAAGACAGATATATAACTCTTTTAAAATACCCACTCGTCCCTTTGAGTTTTCTGCCTTTCCTACATTCTATCAGTTGCACAAAGTTCTCCTTGCAATCACTGTATGGCAGAGTTTGGCCCCTCTGTGAAGCTCTTGTCCAACAGGAGAGAGATAGCTGTTGCTCAAGTGGACCACTGTCTAATTACAATGCTAAATAAGCATTCACATATTGCTTACTCTACCAAGGACACTTAGAAAAGGGTACTTGGGTATATGCAGACATTTTGAGCCCTATACAGGAAGTAAAAGGTAATTAGGAAGAGTTTTTATAGTTATTAGGCATCTTGTTTCAGTAGAATTGAAAAAAATTCAATGATGAGAGTTTCCAGACCAGGCATTTCCTTATTACTTGGGTTCACACTACCTGAGCTTTGACTTATCTCAGTTTAAAATCCAAAATAATGTTAAATCCAAGTCATCAAGCTTATGTCTGTACTTGCATATTACTGTGCCTGCAAGGGCCAGATCTTGTGCAAGATTTCATAATCCTTTATACTATTCGTATTTGACAACATTCGTGATGTTATATGAAATGTTCTGTCATTTAATGCGATCTGACAGATTCTGATACTTTAGTGGGCGTATGGACAATGTCTGTTTTTTTCCTCATCCCAATCCTCTTCCTCAAGCTATTTGGCTCAACTACAAGACTGGTAAGAGCAATGCTGGTTTGACTCTTTGTCTGATACTGCCTTTCAGATTCATCCAGCAATTGGAAATGACCAGAGAAGTAGGAAGAATGATTTAGCAGACCCACACTATGATGTTCTGGGCTATTTCAGTTTTTTAATTTATCATTTATCTAAGTCTCAGGTCAAGTTTTGCCCCATTCCTCACCCTTCCATTTTTTTTTTTTTGGTTCTAAAGGTACCAGTGGGGTGCAGTGGATAGAGCACTGGGCCTGGAGTCAAGAAGACTTGAGTTCAGATTTGTCCCTAGACACATTACTTGCATGATCCTTGACAAGGCATTTAACTTGTTTGCCTCAGTTTTCTCATTTGTAAAATGGGGATAATAGCACTTACCTCTCAGGGTGGTTGTGAGGGGGATATGAGATAATAATTGTAATGTGCTTAACACAGTGCCTGGCACATAATAACTGTTTATGAATGTTAGCTATTATTATTATTTTATCATCATCATTTATCATCGTACTCTATTCTATTATGTTCTAATTTTTGAGTCAGATTATGTTTGATAGAAAATCCCCCCTTTCATTAGTTAGGTCAGATATTTCTGGGCCATTTTTCATAATTGTAATACCCTGTTATTATGTTACCGTGTTATGTTGCTTTGTGTAAGGTATACCCAACCACATGTATTTCAAGGAAATCTTTTAGAAATGTAGACCTTAAATTTGAGAGAGATCTGTTTTGGATTCAGGTTTCGACATTAACAGACTTTTTTCTTCCATTTTGAATGTGGTACCTGGGAAAGACTCATTTTCTAGATAGCTCAGACTGATATAGAATCTCTTGTCCCTATCCTTTGAATGGAGAAATTGCATAGTTGTTTCTCTGGGTCTACCTGTCTTCACAAATTATATTGATCAGAGGTCTTTTTTTTCCAGAATAAATCTGTATCCCCAATGACAGCATTTTAATAATAGTTCACATTTATATCAGGTTTAATATTTGCAAAGTACTTTCTCATAACTGCCCTGTAAGGGAGTTGATACCAGCTTGTCTCAGAACCTGACAGTGCAATGTTCAACACTGATCCATCTCCCACTATAAATTCCCGATTATTTTGGAGTGTCTCCCCTAAAAATTTGCATATTTGAAGACCTACTTAGCTAACTTTTTCATGCTGTTCAAAACATGGGATTAACTATGTAGGATCCTATATTGATCTTTATATTTAACTAGGAATGAAGGGGGTAGCCTGTAGAGAAACAACTAGAGTAACTAAAGCCATTTACGATCCATTGATATGAGTTATCTGCCCATTAGGATATCTTTTATGGGGAATTTTTGTTGTTTTTCCAGAAGGCAGTCATCACATTATCTTGGTCACAATATATACAACACATCTGGGAATTATTGAAAGGAAAGCATTGGCTAGAAACTATGGCTGGTAGCCTGGAGTTGATTCTGATATTGAAAAAGACTGTAGGGTTTTATAACATTTGCCAGGCTACTTAGTGTGACACTCCAAAGGCACCTGTTTCTTCATAGGAAGTAACAAAGAAGTTTTGGCTTAGAATCCGTAGTAGGTTTCCAGTCCTATTTCAAGGAAAGAACTTGATTATAGCAAAAAAAAAAGTTAAAAGTGCTCTTGTTGCTAATTTAAACCTCTGCTGTGATAGTCAAAGTTTGGCACCAAATGATTTGAAAAACATGTGTTTGATTCTATCCATCCAACATTTATTAAAAGCTCAGTTTGTGAGAGACACTATACTAGGATCTAGTGTAGTATCTACAATATCTAGTATCTCCAGTAACCCAAATGAAATTGTGTCTCCCCTCAAGAAGCTCATATTCTATTGCAATTCTACTGGAACAAAACACATATATCAGTTGATCAGGGGCTAATGATTTCATTAATCTCTACACCAAGGCAATGGCATATATCAATAACATCAATTCAATAGATTCCAATCTAATTTTCTACTATATGTATGACTGTACTAAGTACTTATGTTGCAAAGAAAAGTATGAAACATGGCCCCTGTCCTCAAGGAGCTTGCATTTAATTTTATTGTCTTAGGGAGCTGCCTCAGGCTCTGAAAGGTTAAATGAGTTGCCTATGATCAAATCAGAAGCTAGATTTAAGCCCAGATTTTCCCGACTGCATGTATAGCACTCTATTTAATATCATGTGTTGCCTCTACAACTTGTACACAGAAAAAGCAAATAAAGGTAATTTGAAGCTGGAGAGCAATAGCAACTTGAGATGGGAGGAGTAGGGAACTGAGGTAAACAGGGTTTAGTGACTTGCTCAGGGTCACATAGCAAATGTCTAAGGCCAGATTTGAACTCATAAAGATGAATCTTCCTGATTCCAAGCCCGGTGCTCTGTTCACTGCCCCACCTAGCTTCCCCTATATACTTTACACTAATTCATTATTTATTTTCATTTTTTATTGCTTGTTAGGAATTGTGGAAACTGACCAAAATGAGCCCCTGCCATTGTAACTGAAGTCTCAAGATAGGTGACAAAGAGTACAACTGGGCTTATATGGTGTTTCCATGTTGACCAGATATGAAAATAGTACTTCCAGTATGGCCATCAGAAGTATGACTGGCACCCCCTCTAAAGACATCTGGTGTTTATCTTTTAGTCTTGTAGACTCTCAGCAAATCTACATGGTAAAGCACACAAGCACCTGTCTACTTTACAAATAAAGCGCACAAATCTACATAGTAAAGCACACAATGAATCTAACTACAACATCCCTCCTTTTTATTTTTTTTTAGCTAATGTCTTCTTTTGTCTATCAAATATAGAACCTCTTTTGTGATGCTGTCTCTGTGCTGTTAGTGGATATGGTAGAATTAGGTTGTGCCATTTCATCAGATGCTGTGTCGTGACTGATAACTTTATCTTTGTTGAATGTTTTGTACCACTTGAGCCCTGTACTTATGTGATGTAGAGATTTCAAAAGTAGCTTTGTAGCAATAAGGATGAGGCTTGTTGAAGAACTACATGTTTCTTGACTGTTTACTGATAGAAATAACAACAGACTGAAAATATACTGGAAAGATGAAGAGAAAGAGAGAAGATGACAGAACATAGGGAAATATTCCAATAATGAGTCCATGCACTTGAATAGATGCATCATACTGTGGCTCTTGAAAATAGTCTTTGATAATTGCTCCCTTAATAGTAATTAGAGATTTTTGGTGGTTAGCCATTATCCATTATTAATTTTTTCTGCTTTGTCAAGCATTTTTGATTTACTTTATGTTGATAATCAGAGCATCATGGAACAAAATTATATCTCTGATGACATCCATCAAGGAATCATGAATGATGTTATAGTCATTCTAAATAATTAGATAAAATAATACAAAGACCCTGAGTTTGTATTCCAAATCTTTTACTTGTGTGATGTTAGATAAATAATTGACCTCTCTTGATCTCAGTTTCCACATTTGTAAAGTGAGAGGGTTGGGCTACATGACTTCTAAATGTCTTTAAATCTCTAAATCTATGATTCTATGAGTTGAGTCATTCAAAGAGCACTTAATGATACACTATTCTTCTTCCTCAACAGGATCTCCAGGTCCTTTACCCCTCAGTTTTCCCCCAAACTGTCACTCCATGCACTGGCTACACTCTCCTCCCTTTCCTTCCCTAACCTGTTGGTGAACCAGTTCAACTCTGTACTGTCCCATATAGTCTTATGTCCCCTGCCCCTTATTCTCTCACTCATCTTATCCCTGCCTGGGATTAATTACTCCCACTATCCATGTCCTTCACTGCAATTCGTGTGCTACTGAAGAGTAAAGTCACAGAACCATGCTGACTGGGTCCACTACAACTTTTTGCTAAATAACCTTACCTGCACCTTCTTTGCGTCAAGATAATCCTTTTAAATTTTCCCAATCAATTCAATATCTCATTTACCACAGAAGCCTTTCTAAACCTTTCATCTCTCCTCTCATGATTTTCCCTCTACACTTTCATCTGAGAACCTTATCTTATATTTCATGGAAAATGTATTCATGTATTTCATGATATTAATCGAGAGCTACCTCTTCTCCCCTCCTCCATAATTCAGACACCTTCCTCCACTGTCTCTTCCTTTACCTCTCTTTCACATGTGGAGGTGGCCCTTCTTGACATGTCAAACACTTCTGTACGTACAGGTGATCCTATTCCATCTCATCTTTTCCAGCAGATTGTCCTCTCTATCATCTGTATTCTCTCACTAATCTTTAATCTCTCTCTGTCTGCTTGCTGTGCCTCTACTGCCCACAAACACTCATGTTTTCTTGCACCCTTAACAAAACCTTGCTTGCTTGAGCTGTTCCTGCTACCTATTATTCTATATTTCTCCCTTTTGTGGCTAAACTCCTTGAGAAGGCCTTTTACATTTGGTGTCCCTACTGCCTTTCCTCTTACTCTCTTCTTAACTTTCTGTGGTTTGTCTTCCAGTCTCATTCAACTGAAACTTCTATTTCCAAAGTTACCAATAGTCTCTTAATTGACAGATATAATGACCTTTTTGCTTCCATCTTCTTCAGTCACTCTCTTTCCTTGATATTCTTTTTTCTCTAGGTTTTTGCCATACTGCTCTCCCCTGGTTTTCCTCCTACCAGTTTGACCACTCCTACTTATTCTTCTTTTCTGTGTCTTCATTCAGTTCATGTCCCCTAACTCTTGAGGTTCACAAAGGATCTGTCTTGGATCCTCCTCTCTACATGTTATTTGCTTTCTGTTACCGTTAACTCCTATGGATTAAAATTTCATCCTATAAAGATGATTTTCAGATCCAGCCCTAACTTCTCTGCTGACCTCCAGTCTCACATCTTCAACTGGCTTTTGGCCATTTTGAACTTGTTACCCCCTTAGGCATTTTAAACTCAACATGTCAAAAACTCAATTCTTTGTGTTACTCCATTCCTTAAACTCTTTCCTCTTAGTACTGTCAAAGGCACCACCAACCTCTCAAGTCACCTAGTCTCCCAACCTTTACTGTCATCCCTCACTCCTCATTCTCTCTCCCTTTCTCTCCCCCAAATCTAATCTTTTCCCAAATCCTCTCAATAACATCTCTTATATTTTCTCTGTTCTCTTCTCTGACAGTGCTACCACCCCAATATAGGCCCTTATCACCTCACACCTGGACTTTTGAAATATCCTTTGGTTGGTCTCCCTGCTTCAAACCTCACCCCTTTGTAGTCCATCTTTCACTGCTCTATCAATGTTAGCTCTTTAAACTGCAGGTCTGTCCATATCACATGTTCCCTCATTTCCTGCCTTCAGTAAACTCCAGTGGCTCTGGGAGCACATATAAAATTCTCTGTTTGGCTTTTAAAATTCTTTATAACCTGAATCATTCCTTCATTTCCCGTCTTATACTCACTCCCGTCTTGTATTCTAAAATCCAGTAACATTGGCTTTCTTGCTATTTCTTACATATGCCACTTTCTGACTCTATGCATTTTTATTTGGCTGTTTCTCACTTCTGGCATGCCTTTCTCCTTTTCTCTGCTTCCAGTCTTCCCTAACTTCCTTCAAGTCTCAACTAAAATCCAGTTTTGAACCATGAGATGTACTTATCACAACTATGTGCAAACAAGATATTCATTTGTCTGTTTGTCTCTCTACTTATCAACCTTTGTACATAGTTGTCTACATGTTGTCTCCTCCCTAAAAATGTGAGCTTCTTAAGGAAAGGGAGTATTTTTTGCATTCATGTATCCCCACGTTTAACGATGCTGGGCACACTTAATGAATATTTTTTGACTTGACAAAAATAGATGAAAAAACTGAGACTGATGTATTGGTATTTTCAAAAGACATTTTTATTATTGATGATACTAGAATCACCATATTTGGACTCTAGCAGTGGAGAGAGGCATCAGAATGATGCATTGTGTCCTAGATTAGAAGTCAGCAGACTTGTGTTTGAATCCTGGCTATCATGTTCTATTGGAACAACATTAGGAAAATTATTTAGCTTCTCTGGGCCTCAGTTTCCTTATTTATAAAATAAAGTGGTTGGATTATACTGTATCTGTGGTTGTTCCAGATCTAGATCTGTGATGCTGCTGCTGTGATGTCAAGGAATTTTTTTTTTGAAAAAAAAATTCCCTTATGATCTAAACTCATCTGCATGATAAGGAGGAAACATGATATTCTTTTAATTCATTCCTGATCTTGTTTTCTCTCTGCCTTTTATTTATTATCTATAGTTGATTCAGTAGTTTTTGACCTGTTATATAACAATAAGCATAGTAATGGTACAACTTTGAGTGGCCCAGAACTCCTTTGTGCTTTTGGTTAGGTCAAGGACCTTGTCTCATGTAGTCTTATCAGCAAGGCATTTCTTTTAGGCCAAATGTTTTTCATATTCTTCTCTGGGCTTCTGGTATAGCAAGTTTAAACCATATTTGAAATTATAATTGAAAACTGGAAAAAAATGCTTATGCCCTTATGAACCTCAATGTGACTTGTGTAGTACTGTGGCTAAAAGTTCCTGAGAGTTTCCCTGTCATTGGCTCTAGATAAACCAGAATAAAATGAATCCAGCACTCAGATCAGGAGATACAGAATTTATGATGACTCTTTCAAAGAAACAGAATAGTTCTGATTTGCCTTACGACATGCTGGGGTACTACTGGGAGTATGTTGGAATTAGTTTGTATTAGCTCAGGAGAGTTGGTAGTTCAATTTTTAGCGTATTTATACCTCAGAAATCACAATGCTGCAAACCAGTGCTTGATTTGTTTTGTTGATTGTCTAGGCCTAAGAGAGAGATAGAAAAAGGTAGTAATAATGCAGATTAAACTTAATTATGTGTTGTGGCTACATTCCTCTCCCACATCCCCACAAAGAATTAGTTGTTCAAAAAATTTACCAGCACACTCCTGTGTACTACCATCATTTCATCTATCTTCACCTTTCTTAGAATATGTCTTCAAATAAATAAAATGGATATTAGTAACAAGAAGGTGAGAAGAGTTCATTGGTACCTACAAAAACACATGGAACATATCGAGCTGAATCACCATGGCTTCCAAATGCCTTTGGAAGGATTCAGTTTTACTACTAAACTAAGAGGTGCCAAAAAGGAACTTTTCAACAATAGAATACTGAACATTCTATATCTTTCAGCTAAATTAGAGATCCAAATGCCAAATCCAGCACCAATGAACATTTGAGGGATTTTTGATGCTCTTTGAACTATATAAGATTCATCTACAAACCAATATATTAATTAGAATACTTTATATAGTAGTAGTTTCACTTTGATGAGTTCAGAATAGTGGTGATATTGCATACATTTTCCAAGTTATTTAAAGGAAAATTCCATCCAATTTACTTAGATCAGCCATCTGGAAGTACTCTATTTCTCTTTATGGTCTTTTGAAAATTGGCCAGTGGAAAGAAAAGATAGATAGAAGATGACAAAATCACATAAATAATCCCATACTCTATGTGCTTTATTTTAAAATAAAGTGAATTTGATATTGATTCTACAATAAATAGTCTTATTTAAACACAAAGACAAAATTTACATTATAGTAAAAGAATCCCTTAATAATAACAACTATAATTTGTAATGGGTTTTGCTTTTCTTGCCTTCTCAATGGATAGGTAAGGGGATAGGGAGAAGAGGATACTTTGGAACTACAAAAGAGAACAAAAAGTCTGTATGGTTTTTAAAAAATAAAATAAAAATAAAATATAAAAATAACATATATGTATATATAGTACATCTTATTATGATACAATGACATTTTTCAATTATAGCTCTGTCTGTGTCTTCTATATGTATTGCATTTTGCTTCTGCTTATATTATTATTGCATCGGGGGAAAATTATTCATTCATGTTTGCCAATTTAAATACTACCACCTGTTTGTGAATAAGAACTCAGAACAATAAAGTATTAGTATAGAGCAGTTTTAAAGTCTAATATAGATTTCAGTGCTCTATGGGTCTTTGTCTCATATATAATGCAACCTCAGTAGAAATAATGCAGAGTAAATGTCAAATTCTCTGTGTCTTTATGAATGAATAATTATTTAGCTTATTTAGAAACAATTGAACAATAATTGACTTGAAATTTTGAGGAAAGCAATTGGGTCAATTCACTCATTCAGTCCAAATGATCCAGTGTGTCCATTTGTATCCATTAATTTTTCCAGATCTTGGTCATAAGTCTGATCTTGCTGATCTGTGGAACTAGTCTATGAACATTTAGTGAATGATGCTTAGAGATATTATGGTCAGAGAAACACAGAATTTCAAAGGATGAGGGAACCTTAGAGGCTATTCCAGGGGTGGGGAACCTGCAGCTTAGAGGCCACATGTGGTCCTCTAGGTCCTCAAGTGAAGCCCTTTTACTGAATCCAAACTTCACAGAACACATCCCCTTAATAAAAGGATAGCCACTATTCTATACTTGTACAAGAATTCCTTCTACGACATACCTGACAAATGCTAATTCAAACATAACTCAAAGGCATTTTATTAGAGGAAATCCAAGGAAGCCTATTTCTGTTTGAGGTAACTCCAACTGATAGGGAGATTTTTTACCTATATCAACCGTAGGCACTTAAATGTTTGTTGAAATGAGTTGAGATTTGCCACTTTGCCGCTTCTTATTGGTCTTAATGCTTCTCCCTGGGGCCAATCAGCCTGAATGGAATATTAACCATGGAGGCAAAGAATGACCATTACTTCCAACAGGGAATGTGCTCTCTTAGGTTGAAAAAGGAAAATACTTAAAATTATATTAAATTAATGAGTTGATTTAATTATTGTCAAATTAAAACAATGTTTATTAATAGATTAAAAATCAAATTAAAATACAACTACTAAAGTAACTTTAATCTGGTAATATTTTGCTTTGAAGTAATTTTGTACACATCTTTTTCTGAACAAGACTTGGGTGTTTTAGGAGAAGTTCATCTTAGGGAATATTAATCACCTTCTATTGGAGGCTACTTGAAAACCATGAGTACAATAGTGTTACAGAAGTTTATGGCATATGACATTATTTTAAAGCTTTAGCTAAATGTACAAACTTCTTATGAACTATGAATGCACAATGCTAGGGAATAATAGCTAATAGAATTTTTTTTTTACCTTTTGTGTTACATAGAGATTGATTTGAGCCAATGGGCAGGATAATTATGGTTCAGTGAGTCCCCAGATTTATGACTGGGATCATACATTTCATAATGTATATGATATAATATATGTGACATAATTTAGAAATAAATTTTATTTTTTTTATTTTTTAGAAATAAATTTTAATAGAGTATTGTTGAATATTGGTTAAGATAGAGGCACATAAATTTTTTTTTTAAATTTTATACACATACACACACATACAATGTTTTCCTGGATTAGTGAGTCTCTTCAAAGCAAAAAACAGTGATAAAAAGATAATTCATTCTAGCAAAAGAAGTTAACAAGTATGGAAATCATTACAAACAAAAGTGGAGAATATAGAAAAATAAAGATATTTATTTTTCCAAAGATAAGTCATATACACAGAGTCAAGACATGATCACAAGAGGGAAATTCAGCTATTTATCTGTATCTCCAGAGAGCTAATTATGCTGAGCACAAAGTATCTAATAAATTTTAGAAATATATGACAAAGTGTTTCATCTCTCAGAAGATAGAGAAAACAATCAGGCAACTTGTTATTTTGGCCAATAAGGAGAAAATAGTTAAGTGAGTAACAGAAACCATCATAAAAAGTGACCACATTACCATGTTACATTGAGAGAACATTGGATTTTTAGTCACAGAGACCTGTGTTTTAATCTCAGCTCTGCTACTTACTACTTCTGTGACCATGGACAAATCATTGGAGTCTTCCAGGACTGTTTCACTACCCTCATCAGTAATAAAAGGAGG